>NC_041388.1:70879859-70956740 GCF_002162155.2 Triticum dicoccoides
GGGCTAGGGTTTGGTTGGGGTGTGAGGGGATAAGGGAGGCGGGATGGGCCAGCCAGGTGGGCCTGGTAGCCTAGCTGGGCCGAACGGCTAGGGAGGGTCTTTCCTCTCTTTTTGTTGTTTCTGTTTTTTTTTCTTTGATGTATTTTATTTCTTTTCTGTTTTATTTTGTTCCTCATTGTATTTTAGTTTTGTGAAGTACAAAAATGATCCCTAAATTGGTAATAGGAATTATACCACTGTCACAATTAACTTGGCACCTAAATATATTAGTTTGTAATTGTTTATCATTTTAAAGCATTTAAATAATTGTTTTTGCTACTGTTTTAGTTTATTTAGTGCATTTAAGTATTTTATTAAGAGATGATTTCTTCACCAGCATTTATTATGGATTATTAGACACATTAGGAACAATTTAGTTTTGACTTTTGAAAACTTTAATTGTTTTGACTTTAATTCAAATTTGAATTTGGTTCGGTTCCGAGCTAACACGAGATTATCAACAATAATCGAGGTGACGTGGCATCATTACCAGAGGGTTACTGTAGCTTGATTACCCGGGCGTCACATTGTCGCGCAGCCGCCTGCTGCGTCGATCATCAGCCATACTGGTAAACACCATGTAGGCTCCGTGTTCCTCGGGGTATTCGTCTTGTACTGCGTCGACTGGCCTGATAGCCGGCTGCTAGGGCGGAGGCAGAGGCAGCTGCCCAACAGGCGGGGGAGGTAGGAGGCCGTCTCCCTTGGCGATCCTGGTGAGCCAGTGGCACTTCCGGGTGGTGTGATTCGACGGCTTTGCATTGCTATGGAACTTGCAAGGTCCATCCAGAGTCTGTTCGTAGGAGAAGGCCGGCGACCAGTTGGGCTTGCCGCCTTTCTGTCGCTTGGGCATAGGCTGCCCTTCCGGCTGCTGGCTTCAACTGTCGCGACCTGCCGGCTGCTGGAAGACGGCTGCGGGGCCTTGCGCTTGTGGTCGCTCTGTTGTTGCCGCCGATTGGCATCCCCCACTGGAGTTCTTGGATCTTGAGGGGCCACTTTGCCAGTTGCGCTAACTTGAATCTCCGCCTTCATGGAGGAGTCGGCCGTGGCGTATTTGTCTGCTATGATCAGCAGCTCGTCGAGGGTTTCTGGCTCGTCGCAGAGGAGCTTGTGCTTGAGGGGGTGCCCTTCTCTGCACTCGGCGGTGAAGTACACGATAGCCTGCACCTCGTGCACGCCCTCGCAAGATTTCTGAAGCTCGGCCCAACGCGTGAGGTAGTCGTGAGTCGACTCGTCGGGACCTTGCATGCACAAGGAGAGCTGACAAGGTTTGGGAGGACGCTTGTACGTGCTGGTGAAGTTGTGGACTAATGCCTCGGTGAAGTCGACCCAGCTGTTGATGCTGCGGGGCTTCAGGCTGTTCAGCCATGTCCGGGCCGTGCCCTGGAGCATGAGCGGAACGTACTTTACGGCGACACGCTTGTTGCCGTTCGCTATGCTGACAGCCGTGGAGTAGTCGACTAGCCAGTCTTTCGGCTTCACGGAGCCGGTGTACTTGGGCGTGTCTCTTCGGAGCGTGAACCCTTTGGGAAAGGGCTCATCCCGAATGCGGGGCCCGAAACAAGGCGGATCCAACTCGTCTTCTTCTTTCAGCGCCAGGGATCGGTGAAGCCGGTCGATCCGGTGGCGGGCGTCGTTCTCCCTGACTCCCCCTCAGCGGCCAAGGCAGTCGCCAAGAGTCGGATGATCAACAGACGGCGGGGAGACTCGCCTTTCCTTGCGAGGAGGAGGCGGGCAGTCGTCCCATCGTTCCACTGCTCTAGGGCGGCCGTCTCGGTCGCGCTCTATGGTAATGTGAGTCCGACTGTGGCTGACAGTCGGATCTTTTTCCTTTCTTCCTCGGGCGCCGCCAGTCGGTGTTCGAGACGTCGCGCTTTGGTCTCGGCGAAGGTCGTCGTTTTGCCGCTGTGGCGCCTCTGTGCGGCAGCCGTGTCGAGGTGCCGCTGGACTCGCTCCATCATCAGGCGGCGCTCTTCGCCCTTGAAATTTTCCAGCTCGTCCGCCGCCGACTGGGTGGCTTGAATGTTCTCTGCAGGTGTAACGTACACATGGCGACTTGCCCCGAACAGGTTGGCCATGGCTACGCCGCGCTGCTGGACCGTGCCAAGGCGGTTGGGCCCAACTGGGGCTGGCGAGCCACCAACAGCGCGATCCATCTCTCGCTGGTAGGCTTCTGATAAGTGTCTTATTCTAGCCAACTTCTTCGCGCCTTCGACCAGCTGAAGGCGGCGCACCTCCAACGTCTCCATGTCAGCGTCTTCCGGAATGGGCGCAGTCAGGTCTTGCAGCGCCGCGCAAAGCGGGTCATGCGCTCCTCCGCCGGAGGGCTCGCCATGACTGATGACGAGCACCTCGGTGACGGTGCTTCCGTCGCTCTCCGCGCGAGGGAGAGGCTCGTCATAGACCACCACGTTAGTGGGGAAGGAGTCGACTAGCATCGGGTCGGTGGATTCTACAGACTCCAAGTCCACGGCAGGCTCGCCCGCGACGTGGAGCTGGTCGAGGAGGTCCGCGAGGAGGTTCTCGGGGCCGCCCGTGCCTGCATCGGATGCAGGTTCGTCGGAGATGCGAACCTCGCCGACAAGTTTGGCGAGGCGGCTAGCTGCGCAGGCGATCTCAACGCCGTGCAGCGCGTCGGCGCAAACTCCGTCTGGCGTGCCTGGCTGGCTGCGCTCGCCAGGGAGGAAAAGGTTCCCATCCAGAACAGATCTCTGGATGACGGTGCACCAGGCCCCACGGTGGGCGCCAAATGTCAGGGGTTGGGTGCGACATATGCCAAAGGATGGCTTATCATGATGGGGGCGAGTAGAACGTAGCCGGTTCCGGAAACGGGATGAGGCGTAGACATGCACGCTGGTGGATCTTACCCAGCTTTAGGGCTCTACGGGGAGATAATACCCCTACTGCTGCTCTGCGGGGTCTCCGCATGATCACTATGGCAAAATGGTTACATGATTGCTCCTTGAGCTGTTTCCTGGAGGTAGGAGAGGGCAAGGCTAGCTCTCCCCCCTATATGATCTGGTCTAGGGCTAATGGATTCCAACCCTTTGCATGGGTGCCGTAGGGGGTTTATATAGGCCTACCCCGATGGGTACAATGGTAATCTGGCTGGACGCGGGCCCAGCCGTCAGTGTCTCCGGCCTTCGTCTTCTCCGCCGACTGCTGGGGCCCGCCGACTAGTGGGCCCCGCTGACTGGCTAGGTACGGAGCCGACAGGCCACGTCCGCCGCGGGGGGGTCTTGCCGGCTGCTGATTACTGTAGTCGTGCTTCTGATGACGCGGGCCTGGTCATGGAGTCGTGGCAACAGCCCCGCCGCCTGGCGGGCGATCACTATTGCTACTCTCCGTCACATCTGATTAATGGTGCGTGGGCCCCGGGGGAGGATCTGGCCGACTCTCAGGGGCCGACTCCCAACGGGTCCGACTGGGGGTGCACTTGCCGTCTCCTGGGGTCCCACTGGCTGGTGGGACCCGCCGCCCCAGGGTGGTACAGACAAGCCGTCGTGGGCACAGGATTCGGTCCTTTGGTGCTGATGTCAGGGCCGGCACGGCAACAGTGCCACGCCGCACGAAGATCTTCCCGGGTACGGCGTGCTGTAGCCATGCCTGCCCCTGTTAAGGGGTGGGAGTAGGCTTGACTGTAGCCACTCCCCCTCCCGTCCCTCTTGATGAGGGCATGGGGTTTGTTTGAGTCGCGGGCTGACTCCCCAAAGCCGGCTTCCCTGGAAGTCGCCAGTCAGGAGTCAGCTCATCCTGAAGTCGTCAACGGGACTCGGTCGCGAGTGGGCAGTCGGCTGCCTTGCCGCCGACTTCTCAGAAGGCGGCTCTTCGTCCTGAGGTCGTGAGGGGCGCAGCCTGCCCCGATGTCTTGAAAGGTTCTGGGGCTCGGGTTAGCCTACCCGTGGCCCATTACTCCGACATCGGGCAGAGGGGCTGGACAGTTAATCTGCCCCGACGTCTCCACCCAGTCCTATCAAAGGCATGGAGATCAGACCCCGCACATGATTAAGCTAGGGGAAATAAAATATCCTACCAGATGTATAGAACTCACCGAATGCGCTCGTCGCTTCGCGCTTAGCCTGTGGTCCTCGGTGAGGGAGGGAGGGACCTCGGCGCCCTTGAACAACACCTTCCAGACGTCCTTGTGCGTCGTGTCGAGGAGCTCGCTTAGAGTCTGGTGCTGGGCCTGGTCGAACTCCCACAAGTTGAAGTCCCGTTGTTGGCACGGGAGGATCCGGCGAATGAGCATGACCTGGACTATATTGACACGCTTGAGCTTCTCGCCGGCCATATTCCGGATACATTTCTGGAGTCCGTCCAGCTCTACCGATGAACCCCAGGAGAGACCCTTCTCTTTCCAGGAGGTGAGCCGCGTGGGGATTCCGGATCGAAACTTGGGGCAGCCACCCATTTGGCGTTGTGCGGCTCGGTGATGTAGAACCACACCGATTGCCACCCCTTTATGGTCTCCACGAAGGAGCCCTCAAGCCATATAACGTTGGGCATCTTGCCCACCATGGCCCCGCCGCATTCTGCTTGTTGGCCGCCCACCACCTTCAACTTGATATTGAAGGTCTTTAACCACAAGCCGAAGTGGGCCCGGATGCGGAGCAAAGCCTCACACACGACGATGAACGTGGAAATGTTGAGGACGAAGTTCGGGGCCAGATCATGGAAGTCCAGCCCGTAGTAGAACATGAGAACACGGACGAATGGATGGAGGGGAAACCCCAGTCCGCGGAGGAAGTGGTGGAGGAAGACTACCCTCTCGTGAGGTTCAGGGGTAGGAACGATCTGCCCCGCAGCGGGCAGCCGATGCGCGATATTCGCGGCCAAGTATCCGTCTCCGCGCAGCTTCTTGATGTGTCCCTCCGTAACAGAGGAAGCCATCCATTTGCCTCCCGCTCCAGACATGATTCGAGAAGGTTGAGGGGAAGGATGTGGGCTTGGGCGTTGGTGCTCGAGTGCGCAAGAGTGGATGAGCAAGGAGGAAGAAGGCGTGGGAAGAAAAAGGTTAAACCTTGTCCCTTTATAAGGGCGGCCGAAACTATGCGCCCCCACTAGCCTGGAAAAACTCGCTTATCCCCCAAGCGCCGTAATCGATGGCGCGGTTGGGTTACCCACGCCCTTATTGATGAGAATCCCGTAATAAGGGGGACACGATCTCTGCTTTGACAAGATGTGTCAAAAAACCGCCTCGCGTTATGTGCGGGGCTAGTTAAAGGAAACGGTTTGAATAATCATCGGGCCATGGCATAACGCCATGTTGCCAAAACAAGTCAGCAGATTAGATTTGTGGAAACATTATTCTCTCTACGGTGGAATGTGGAACATATTTTGCAGGGTCGGACACTATCCTTGTATTCAAATTTTTCCGTGGTGTATTCGGAGGAGGAACCCGCCTTGCAATGCTGAAGACAATACTGCACGCCGGACTCATCTTCATTGAAGCCTGGTTCAGGGGCTACTGCGGGAGTCCTGGATTAGGGGGTCTCTAGACAGCCGGACTATATCCTTTGGCCGGACTATTAGACTATGAAGATACAAGATTGAAGACTTCGTCTCGTGTCCGGATGGGACTCTACTTGGCGTGGAAGGCAAGCTAGGCAATACGGATATTTATATCTCCTCCTTTGTAACCGACCTGTTGTAACCCTAGCCCTTTCCGGTGTCTATATAAACCGGAGGGTTTTAGTCCGTAGGACAACAGACAATGATACCATAGGCTAGCTTCTAGGGTTTAGCCTCTCCGATCTCGTGGTAGATCAACTCTTGTACTACTCATATCATCAAGAATAAATCAAGCAGGACGTAGGGTTTTACCTCCATCAAGAGGGCCCGAACCTGGGTAAAAAATCGTGTTCCCTGCCTCCTGTTACCATCCGCCTTAGATGCACAGTTCGGGACCCCCTACCCGAGATCCGCCGGTTTTGACACAGACAATGATTGTGGTAGACTAACAAGCAAAGACTCAAATTATAAAAGACGCTCCAAGGAAAACACATATCATGTGGTGAATAAAAATATAGCTCCAAGTAAAGTTACCGATAGAAGTAGACGAAAGAGGGGATGCCTTCTGGGGCATCCCCAAGCTTAGGCTCTTGCCACTCCTTGTTCCATAATCCATCAAATCTTTACCCAAACTTGAAAACTTCACAACACAAAACTTAAAGTAGAAAACAAAAGACCACTTCAAGGTACTATAATGAACTCATTATTTATTTATATTGGTGCTAAACCTACTGTATTCCAACTTCTCTATGGTTTATAAACTATTTTACTAGCCATAGATTCTTCAAAATAAGAAAACAACACACGAAAAACAGAATCTGTCAAAAACAGAACAGTCTGTAGTAATCTGTAGCTAGCGCAAGATATGGAACCCCAAAAATTCTAAAATAACTTTCTGGACGTGAGTAATTTATCTATTAATCATCTTCAAAAGGAATTAACTAAATAGCACTTTAAAAATAAAAATGACAGTGGTTCTCGTGAGCGCTAAAGTTTCTGTTTTTTACAGCAAGTTCAACAAGACTTTCCCCAAGTCTTCCCAACGGTTCTATTTGGCACAAACACTAATTAAACACAAAAAACACAACCAAAACAGAGGCTAAATAATTTATTTATTACTAAACAGGAGCAAAAAGCAAGGAATAAAAATAAAATTGGGTTGCCTCCCAACAAGCGCTATCGTTTAACGCCCCTAGCTAGGCATAACAAGCAGGAATAGATCTAGGTATTGCCATCTTTGGTAGGCAATCCATAAGTGGCTCTCATGATCGATTCATATGGTAATTTTATTTTCTTTCTAGGGAAGTGTTACATGCCCTTTTTAATGTAAATTGGAATCTAATATCCCCTTCCTTCATATCAATAATTGCACCAACCGTTCTAAGGAAAGGTCTACCGAGAATAATAGGGCAAGAAGGATTGCAATCTATATCAAGAACGATAAAATCTACAGGCATATAATTCCTATTTGCAACAATAAGAACATCATTAATTCTTCCCGTAGGTTTCTTAATAGTGGAATCTGCAAGATGCAAGTTTGGAGAGCAATCATCAAAATCACGGAAATCTAGCAAATCACACAAAGTTTTGGGAATAGTAGAGACACTAGCACCCAAATCACACAAAGCATAAAACTCATGATCTTTAATTTTAATTTTAATGGTAGGTTCCCACTCATCATAAAGTTTTCTAGGTATAGAAACTTCCAATTCAAGTTTTTCTTCATAAGATTGCATCAAGGCATCAACGATATGTTTAGTAAATGCTTTATTTTGACTATAAGCGTGAGGAGAATTTAGCATGGATTGCAACAAGGAAATACAATCGATCAAAGAGCAATTTTCATAGTTAAATTCCTTGAAGTCCATAATAGTGGGTTTAGCAACATCTAGGGTTTTAATTTCTTCAATCCCACTTTTATGAAATTTAGCAGCAAGATCAAAAGATTCATAATTCTTAGAACGCCTTCTAGGTAAAGGTGTATCATATTCAGTCCCATCATTATCAAGATTCATATTGCAAAACAAAGATTTAATAGGGGACACATCAATAACTTTTAGATCTTCATCTTTATTTTCATAGGAACTAGAAGAACACGCTCTTATAAAGGCATCTTTCTTAGCACGCATCCTAGCGGTTCTTTATTTGCACTCGTCAATGAAAATTATCATCGCTTTGAGAGACTCATTGATATCATGCTTTGGTGGAATAGATCTAAGTTTCAAAGAATCAACATCAAGAGCAATTCTATCAACGTTCCTAGCCAAATCATCAATCTTAAGCAATTTTTCTTCAATCAAAGCATTAAAATTCTTTTGAGAAGTAATAAATTCTTTAATATTAGATTCAAAATCATAGGGCATATTATTATAATTTCCATAAGAATTGTTGTAGAAATTACCATAATTATTAGAGGGATTACTAGGATAAAGCCTAGGGTTGAAATTTCCTCTATGCGCGTTGTTACCAAAATTGTTCCTACCAACAAAATTCACATACATAGATTCATTGTTATTCTCAATCAAAGTAGACAAGGGCATATCATTAGGATCAGAAGAAACACTCTTATTAGCCAATAATTTCATAAGTTCATCCATCTTTCCACTCAAAATATTAATTTCTTCTATCGCATGCACCTTTTTATTAGTAGATCTTTCAGTATGCCATTGAGAATAATTAACCATAATATTATCTAGGAGTTTAGTAGCTTCTCCTAAAGTGATTTCCATAAAAGTGCCTCCCGCGGCCAAATCTAAAAGATTTCTAGAAGAAAAATTCAATCCGGCATAAAAAAATTTTATAATCATCCACAAATTTAAACCATGAGTAGGGCAATTACGTATCATTAATTTTATTCTCTCCCAAGCTTGTGCAACATGTTCATGATCAAGTTGCTTAAAATTCATAATATCGTTTCTAAGAGAGATGATCTTAGCGGGAGGAAAATACTTAGAGATAAAAGCATCTTTGAACTTGTTCCATGAATCAATACTATTTTAGGCAAAGATGAAAACCAAGCTTTAGCATGATCTCTAAGCAAAAAAGGAAATAGCTTCAATTTAACAATATCATTATCGACATCTTTCTTCTTTTGCATGTCACACAAATCAACGAAGCTATTAAGATGGGTAGCGGCATCTTCACTAGGAAGGCCGGAGAACGGATCTTTCATGACAAGCTTCAGCAAAGCAGTATTAATTTCACAAGATTCAGCATCGGTAAGAGGAGCAATCGGAGTGCTAAGGAAATCATTGTTGTTGGTATTGGTGAAGTCACACGATTTAGTATTATCTTGATCCATCGCGACAAACAAGCAATCCAACACACGAGAAAACAAAAAGCAAACGGGCAAAAGAGGCAAATAGAGAGAGAGGATAGAGAGAGAGGGCAAATAAAAAGGCAAGGGTGAATTGGGGGGAGAGGAAAACGAGAGGCAAATGGAAAATAGTGTAATGCGGGAGATAGGGATTGTGATGGGTACTTGGTATGTTGACTTTTGCGCAGACTCCCCGACAACGGCGCCAGAAATTCTTCTTGCTACCTCTTGAGCACTGCGTTGGATTTCCCCAAAGAGGAGAGGATGATGCAGCAAAGTAGCGTAAGTATTTCCCTCAGTTTTTGAGAACCAAGGTATCAATCCAGTAGGAGGCTATGCACGAGTCCCTCGTACCTACACAAAAACAATAGCTCAACGCAACCAACGCGCTTAGGGGTTGTCAATCCCTTCACGGTCACTTACGAAAGTGAGATCTGATAGAGATGATAAATAATATTTTTGGTATTTTTGGTAGCAAAGCAATAATAAAGTAATGGATATTGATATGATGAGAAAGAGACCGAGGGGCCATAGGTTTCACTAGTGGCTTCTCCCAAGAGCATAAGTATTCTATGGTGGGTGAACAAATTATTGTTGAGCAATTCACAGAATTGAGCATAGTGATGAGAATATCTAGGTATGATCATGTATATAGGCATCACGTCCGAGACAAGTAGACTGACTCCTGCCTGCATCTACTACTATTACTCCACTCATCGACCGCTATCCAGCATGCATCTAGAGTATTAAGTTAAAAACAGAGTAACGCCTTAAGCAAGATGACATGATGTAGAGGGATAATTTCATGCAATATGATAAAAAACCCATCTTGTTATCCTCGATGGCAATGATACAATACGTGCCTTGCTGCCCTTCTGTCACTGGGAAAGGACACCGCAAGATCGAACCCAAAGCTAAGCACTTCTCCCATGGCAAGAACAACCAATCTAGTAGGCCAAACCAAACTGATAATTCAAAGAGACTTGCAAAGATAACCAATCATACATAAAAGAATTCAGAGAAGATTCAAATATTGTTCATAGATAGATTGGATCATAAACCCACAATTCATCGGTCTCAACAAACACACGCAAAAAGAAGATTACATCGAATAGATCTCCACGAGAGAGGGGGAGAACATTGTATTGAGATCCAAAAAGAGAGAAGAAGCCATCTAGCTACTAACTATGGACCCGTAGGTCTGAAGTAAACTACACCCACTTCATCAGAGGGGCTTGGATGATGATGTAGAAGCCCTCCGTGATCGATGCCCCCTCCGGCGGAGCTCCGGAACAGGCCCCAAGATGGGATCTCGTGGATACAGAAAGTTGTGAGGGTGTAATTAGGTTTTTGGCTCCGTATCTGATCGTTTGGGGGGTACGTGGGTATATATAGGAGGAAGAAGTACATCGGTGGAGCAACAGGGGGCCCATGAGGGTGGGGGTGCCCCTGGTAGGGTAGGGCGCGCCCCTACCTCGTGGCCTCCTGTTACGTGCCTTGACGTAGGGTCCAAGTCTCCTAAGTTGTATTCGGTGAGAAAATCACATTCCCAAAGGTTTCATTCTGTTTGGACTTCGTTTGATATTCCTTTTCTTCGAAATCCTAAAACATGCAAAAAACAGCAATTCTGGGCTGGGCCTCCGGTTAGTAGGTTAGTCCCAAAAATAATATAAAAATGGATATTAAAGCCCAATAATGTCCAAAACAGTAGATAATATAGCATGGAGCAATCAAAAATTATAGATATGTTGGAGACGTATCACTCCACAGTGGGTGGAGGGGCACGCACGAGCACGGGCGCTGGCGCTGGCATGTACACAAGATCGCGCCGGTCCGCGGAGACCTCGCTGACGCCCGCGGCTTCCAGCTTTGTGATAGTGCTCGGTGACCAATCCGTCAATGCTACGGGGATAGTCACTGGCGCGGGCGCGGGGATGGGAGCTGTGATGGGAGCAGGGACAGCAACCGTCGCGGCCATCTTGTTTTGGGCCATGTCCATGAGGCCCCATTCCTCCATATTTTCTATCTCCTCCGGCTCAGAGTCGACTTCAGCAAAGTTGAAGACTAGTGACAGATGATCATTCTACGCCATGGCGTTGGTGGAGGTCTGCGGGAGGGAGGGGAATGGGAGGCGAACAGTAAGGCCGCTCGTATTAAACAGTGGCTTGGGCGCCATTAATGGAGAGGAAGGCGGGCTGCCATGGAAGTCAGAGGGATCGCTTCCCAGTGAGCCTACGCAGCGTACAGCTCGCACGCTTCCCGATGAGCCTGCACATTGGAGGACAGCTTGCATTCCTCTCGGTCAGCCTGCGCACTGGACTGCGCTCGCACGCCTCCTGTTCGGTCAAGGTCAAGAAGTTGTCCGCACGGCACCTCCTATAGCCATTAAAACCAAGACACATGGCGTCACGTGAATGGTTAACAGAACGCACACAGTTTGAATTATACAAACATTTGAGATATTTAAGTGGCAGCTATTTTTTCAAAATGCCTTTGTTGGCTGTCATTATTCGAGTGTGCCTTCTCCCAAAATGGGCATGAAAAATGCCACAGCATGGACGGTGCCATTCCATGATAGCATGCCAAGTTTCATGAATTGTAACACCCACAATGCGGCTATATCTCCCACGTGTCCGGGCACGACTTAGAGGCAAAGCCGCATGATAGGCATGTCGCAAGAGGGCTAATCTTCACACAATCCCATGTACTGAACAGAAAGGGATAAAGAGTTGGCTTACAATCGCCACTTCACACAAATACAAGTTAAACATACATCATCCAGAATACAATCAAGGTCCAACTACGGAACCAAAATAAAAGAAGACAACCCCAAATGCTAGATCCCCGATCGCCCCAACTGGGCTCCAATACTGATCAACAGGAAACGAAACAACACAACGAACAAGATCTTCATCGAGCTCCCACTTGAGCTCGGTTGCGTCACCTGCACTGGTATCATCAGCACCTGCAACTATTTGGAAGTATCCATGAGCCACGAGGACTCAGCAATCTCATACCCGCGAGATCAAGACTATTTAAGCTTATGGGTAGGAAAGGGTAGTGAGGTGGAGCTGCAGCAAGCACTAAGCATATATGGTGGCTAACACACGCAAATAAGAGCGAGAAGAGAAGCAATGCACGGTCGTGAACTAGAAGTGATCAAGAAGTGATCCTGAAACTACTTACGTTCAAGCATAACACAAGAACCGTGTTCACTTCCCGGACTCCGCCGGAAAGAGACCATCACGACTACACACGCGGTTGATGCATTTTAATTAAGTTAAGTGTCAAGTTCTCTACAACCGAACATTAACAAATTCCCATCTGCCCATAACCACGGTCACAACTTTCGAAAGTTCAAACCCTGCAGGGGTGTCCCAACTTAGCCCATCACAAGCTCTCACGGTCAACGAAGGATATTCCTTCTCCCAGGAAGTCACGATCAGACTCGGAATCTCGGTTACAAGACATTTTTGACAATGGTAAAACAAGACCAGCAAGACCGCCCGATGCGCCGACATCCCGATAGGAGCTGCACATATCTCGTTCTCAGGGCAACACCGGATGAGACATCCTACGAGTAAAACCAAACCTCAAGTTTCCCTGAGGTGGCCCCGCAGTCTACTCGGTTCGGACCAACACTTAGACAAGCACTGGCCTGGGGGGGTTAAAATAAAGATGACCCTCGCGTTGGCCGACCCGAGGGAAGGGTAGGTGGTGGTGAGGCAAATGGTAAAACCAAGGTTGGGCCTGGCTGGAGGAGTTTTGTTCAAAGCAAACTGTCAAGGGGTCCCCATAACACCCAACCGTGTAAGGAACGCAAAATCAAGGAACATAACATCGGTATGACGGAAACTAGGGTGGCAAGAGTGGAACAAAACACCAGGCATAAGGCCGAGCCTCCCACCCTTTACCTAGTGTATAGATGCATTAATTAAATAAGAGATATTGTGATATCCCAACATATCCATGTTCCAACATGGAACAAACTTCAGCTTCACCTGCAACTAGCAACGCTATAAGAGGGGCTAAGCAAAAGCGGTAACAAAGCCAAACAACGGTTTGCTAGGAAAGGTGGGTTAGAGGCTTGACATGGCAATATGGGAGGCATGATACGGCAAGTGGTAGGTATCGCGGCATAGCAATAGATCGAGCAACTAGCAAGCAAAGATAGAAGTGATTTCGAGGGTCTGGTCCTCTTTCCTGAGATCCCGCAAGGAAGAAGAACGAGTCCATGAAGAAGACAAATGGACGTAGTCGAACGAATCCTCACAAACGCGACGTTAACGGAACCAACCCGAAGAAGCACACCGGAAAGAAGCAAACAACATGGTAAACAACCATCACATAATCATGGCATGATGCACAACCAAGTATGATGCATGTCCAGTTTAAAGCGGCATGGCATGGCAAAATGCACAAACAATCCTACAAATTAAGTGCAGCTCAATATGCAACTCCGTTGCATGTTGACGAAACACGATGTAAATTATTTAGTTCCTCTCATTTATGTACCCAACAAAATTAAATGCTGATTAACATGGCAAGGGGTGAAGCACAACAAAACTACCGATCTAGGCAAGTTTAAATGAGGCCAGAAACAACGAACAACAATTCCGGTAAATCCCCATATGCAAAATATGGATTTGGTATTGTTCTTCCCTATACACAATTTTAGAGTTGTTAAACATGCAAAGTACTGCCACCATGTCAAACTAGGCATTTTTCTACCCCATTTACATATAAAGTTTATTAAGATTGGAGCTACGGTTATTAAGTTATGAGTTAAAGCATTTTAGCATGGCATAGAGCAAAAATTAAGCAAACAACATTTTAAACATGTTAAACATGGATGAAAGTGGCATATTATGAAACTAGATGAAATTCTAAGCATTTTTCATATATAATGTTTTTACATATGATGCACGGTTGTTGAGTTTTAATATGCATGGAGTCTAAGGGTTATTCTACAAAACTGGAAATCCTCGATATTAGACAAATTCACATAAATAGAAAAAAGAATCTATGGGCCGAAACTGGCCTGAACTGGGCTGCACGGGAGAAAACAGAGATGGGCTTCCTTACATTGGGCCTGGCTCAGTGGGGAGGCTGGATGTGGGCTGGATCTGGCAGCGGTTGGGCTGTGGCCCACGCCGTGGTCAACGGCAGCCAGGCAGGGGTGCTCTCATAGCATAGCCGAGGGCGGCGGCGCTGGGACTTGTGGCGGGTCGACGGAGAAGCGTGATCCGATGATGACCCGCTGGCGAAGACGGCGGGGCCCTGCCGGATCCGGGCGGACTGGCCAGGGTGGCTCCATTTCCGATGAGGGGAGACCGGATCGGGTGGGGCCGGCGAGGGTTAGGCGCCATGGCGGCGGCGCTGACTAAGGAGGAGAGCAGAGAGGTTAGGAAGAGAAAGAGAGACGGGGAGGAGAGGAGAAGGCGACGGCGGCGTGACCTGGGTTTGAGGCAGTACGCGACGAGCATGCTCCGGCGGCCTTGGTCCCCGACGGGGACGCGAGGGAGGAGAGATCGGGGTTCTCCCGATCTGGAACGGAGGCAGCGGCGTGCTGGCTCGGGGGCGGGCCGCGCCTGGGCCCGGCGGGCCGCTGTGGATGGGGGCGTTGGAGGGGTACGTGGCGCGAAGCCACTGGCCCTAGGCGGCGGCGACGGCGGGTTCAGGTGGCGGCTCGCCCGCTGGGGCAGCGCCAAGTGGCGGCAGCGAGTTAGGCCGGCGCGGAATGCGAGGTGGAGGTGGGAGGAGGCTGGCGGCGCGCTGATTTCGAGGAGGGATTTGTCTGCTACCAAAAATGGTAGGGGAGGCTTCCTTTTAAAGGCAGGGTTAGGGTATGAGGGGTTAGAAGGGGTTTGTGGACCCTCCGATCAAGATCGGATGGCACCGGATCGAGAGGGGGGTTGGTTGGACCTAGGTGGGGTTAGAGGGGTGTGCAGATGGGTTGGACTAAGAGAAAAGAGGATGGATGTAACCCGGCAACCATTTCCGGAGACCGGAAATGTCCGATGATAGACCGGCTATAATGCTGCTATAGTTATCTGTTGGGACGTCAAACAGACTCCGAATGCGATGAGACTTGGCAAGCGGCCTACCTACAACAAAACAACACCACATGCCAACTTTCATCCCAACCGAGAACATTTTCCGGCCACTTATAAAATACTATTTCGGATGTGCCGCGGGCGTGAGCGAGTGTGATTGGGCACAGAACGGACAACAGAGAGAACTGGGAGAACCCGGACAAATGCACGTTTTGAAAATATGCATATGCAATGCGGATGATGACATGGCAAGATGCGACACGCAAGCAAATGACATGGCAACAACAGCGAATAACTGGAAGACACCTGGCGCATCGGTCTCGGGGCGTCACAACACTCCACCACTATGAGAGGATCTCGTCCCGAGATCTAGGATGGCACCGGGGAAAACAGAATAGGAAGGGGAAGAGGTAAAACTAAGTTGCTTCTATCACAAATAAGTGAAACCAAAGAACCATGCGAGGTTGAACAAATTGAAAGAAAGAAAGAACACAACAGAGTTGAACGAATTTGAGAGCACTCTGGTAGAAAAGAGAAACAAGGAACATTGCTAGAACCTTGTAGGTTGAAAGACATAAGAAAAGGGTTACAATGGACAAGAAGTACATGCAAGCACTCCGGTAGAGACGAGATGTACAAAGAACGATAAGGATCAAATAAGACAACACCCCGGTTGGAAATGGAAGGCAATAATATGAACTTGGCAAAATGAAAGTACTTGGATGAGAGTCCAGTTAGAAGAGGAATGATAGACATAACACTCCGGTTAAAACAAGATAAAGAAGGAATAAGAATGATATAATTTGGACAGCACTCCGACTGTAAATGGAAGGAATTAGAATCATGAACTTGACAAGATGAGAGGATACTTGATGAGATCAACAACACACTGCCTCTAGAACAATTGAAAGAATGGCACAAGGGGTAAGAAAGATTCCAGATAGCACTCTGGATGAGAAGGGAGGCAAAACTTGATAAGATGGAAGAACTTGAATGAAGGACACGACACTCCGGTTGAATGGATAAGCAAAAGGAAAGAACATGATCTTTGACAAAAATGGGATGATGGGTTCAAAAGAACAACATCACAAAGCCTCCAGAAGAAAGAATAGAAGATAGCTCATTGGAATAAAAGAATGTAGATGAAAAACCAACTTCTGCCACAAATGAGCTTGGAAAACACTCTTCCAAGAACGTTATAACGGAGTTGTTGGAAAACCAACAACGAAACGAATGAACTTGTAGTGGGCTTATGGACAACTTCTCCAAATTATGAGGTGAAATTCTTCCACTACAGGAACGATAGATTGGATTGATATCAACAAGGAGACGAGAAACTTATTTTCACCGGGAGGATAAATGAAGAACTTGGGTCATTGATAAGCACCATAATAGCAACATTCCTTAGGGAAGGCTTAAGGTGAATCAGGACACAAGATAACTCCAACGAAGAGATTGATGGGTTTCAAAGGTTCTCATGAACGAATTGAAAATGATGGGTTTAAAATATGTCATTCGGGACAACTTGTCAATCATGAACACGAAGGAAAATTATCACCAATGACATAACACCACCTCAAAAGATGAGATATGAAAGAATTGCACTTCGAAATGCAAGAAGAATAATGCTTGAACTCCTCAAAACAAAACATGTGTTGAACACCATGTTTATTTTAGAGTATATCTTGGCGGATCTTAGCTTCGAGAGAAATCTTGAAGAACAATTGAAGAATGAAAGGAATCCTTGATGAACCACCATGTAGAACCTCCATGAAGAACTCCGGTAACAAAATGGTAATAAAAAGAAAGAGAATTTGAAAACACAAGGTGAAGCCTTGTAATGATTTAGATGGATCTTCGTGATGATGAGAGCTTGGAACTCCGGGAAAAGAAAAATGAAACAATTGAAACCGAGAATTTTGATGAACCTCCGGAATAAGGAATTGACCTTACTCGATGAAACAAGAATAAGAATTACATTATGCTTATCCTTCACCAATTTAAATTGATGACAAGCAACGGATTTGGCATACTACTTATTCTCATTGGAAAGGATTCAGGAGAGATATACCGTAAACTTGAGAAGGTCTTCAATGAACCACCGGTAGGATTGAAACAACGAATGAATTGATAGGATAATAAAGGAAGAGAAATCTTCAAAAAACCACCGTAAGAATGGAAAATGAACAAAGAACAGATAAGGAAATACCGGGGAGAATTAGCAAATGAACGAAGATGCTTGAGAGAATTTAGATACAAGTGAACAAAGAGATCCTGAGCTGATTAGAGAATACTTAAATGATGCGCCGGAAGAATTCAAGAACGAGAGCTGAAGGCTGAGAATGAATAAATCTTCCAAAATGATGGCCTCCGAAGAATCAAACTGAAAAGACTCTTGAATTGCTCCGGATGGGTGAAAAGAATTCTCACAATCGAAAACAATTATAAGAGGATGGCATCAAGCTTGAACTACGCATCTTCGAGAGAATGGACCATTATTTGAGAGAAACTCTTCTTCGGTCTTCGAGTGTTGAGAATGACGATGAGAAACACCACTATGAATTGTTGAGGTACTCCGGAATAATGCAGAAAATAAAGGTTGAGTCAACAATGAAAAGAATTTGAAAGATCTTGGAGAAAGACATCTGACTGATGACCAATCACTCTTATGTCAAACTTTGAAATGAATTTGAGAATAACTCCAGGAAAATTAGAAGAGTTAGGTAAGATCCCGGGAAAGGACCTGTGGTTTAGGGCCCACTCAAGAGAAACACCGTTGAACGATTTAAAATAGATAAAGCGCCGGTTGGATTAAATGGCTAAAATGAGATAACAACCTCGAGATATCTTGAACGGATTGATAATGGAGACACAAATTTTCTGAGATATCTTCAGCACTCCGGATACAAAAATAGCAAGAGGTGGATGATTAAGAGGTGTGTCGGCATGAGAAAACATTTGAAATGAGGAAAAGATATGATCGACAAAACTTGAATTGAATCCACCAGAGAAGAAAAGAGAATGAAGAATGATAACTTGTAGAGCATCTTCATGAGAATCACCGGATAAGAACATTGACAGAAATGAATGGAGAAACTTCCCATCAATAAAAGGATACTTGATTAAGACATCTGATTCCTTGAAGAAAAAGGGCGGGAGGGCAGGAAAACAAAGGCAACTTCGGGATAGATGAAACAAACAACATTGGAAAAGCCGAGTGGTGATCTTGCGGCTATTGAAAATGATCGGATCCACTTGAAGAGGAACACGCCGGTTGAAAAGGATTGACATGACAATCCCGACTATCATGAAGGATTAGTATTCACGTAGAAATATGAGAATACTGCTTAGGCAAGGTATGGAATCAACATTTGACTTCGAAGCAACACGAATACCACAAACCAAAATAAAACAAAGGATTGGCTTACAGGATAAGCCGGAACAAACATATGATAGAGATTTCGTCCGTAGTTTTCGTGGTGGGGCCCACACGGGCTCGATCGTACAGCACCATCATCTACAAGGCAGTGCACATGACATACGAAGCATCCCCGAGTCAGCATAGCCAAGGACTCTTTAAGACACAACGAGACCACTGCAAAACCAACCGTGGATAGGCGGACCACTAGACGTCGAACCCCAATTTCATATCATACATCTGTCGGAAAGATATCCTAGGAGCTACTTGAATTCCCACTTATAAACTCCCGAAACTATTTGATTATGCAATCAGGTGTTGGGGATACAGGGGAAGCATAATATCTCACCCAAAACTAGCAAATCCTACATCCGGCTGTATCCATCCTTCAACACATAACCAAGAAACCTTCGGAAATCATTTACCTCAACCTTCGAAAAGCATCTGTTATACGAGTTATGGCAATACTCCTGAACTCCCGCCCCAGTACTGGCTGGCGTCGAGGTTATCTCACCAACAACTGCATAAAAGAGATTTTCGATGTCGGCGAACTCAGGTATTCCAGAACTACAACGATAAAATTGTGGCGACAACACCTCAGAGCTCAACTCCCCGGGACACTGCGACAACCCCTAAATGTCAGGAGGCACCAAGAACAATGTTCTCGTCACAAAACCATCGGAACGATTCCAAGATACCTGTGTGATCCTAAATTTTTTTAGTGAAATTTGAGAAGAGAAGAGTCAAATCTTTAGGTCAGGAGGCCTCACCAGAGCGACGAAGGGACTAAGGCGTAAAAAGAATCCTACTCTCCGATATATATAATCCTAAGACTCAAAACATTTTGTTCTAGACTCAACAACGTTAGCGATTCGATCAAGCAGGGGGCTCCTAAGTCGGGGATGGCTCTGATACCAACTTGTAACACCCACAATGCGGCTATATCTCCCACGTGTCGGGGCATGACTTAGAGGCATAGCCGCATGGTAGGCATGTCACAAGAGGGGTAATCTTCACACAATCCCATGTACTGAATAGAAAGGGGTAAAGAGTTGGCTTACAATCGCCACTTCACACAAATACAAGTTAAACATACATCATCTAGAATACAATCAAGGTCCGACTACGAAACCAAAATAAAAGAAGACAACCCCAAATGCTAGATCCCCGATCGCCCCAACTGGGATCCACTACTGATCAATAGGAAACGAAACAACACAACAAACAAGATCTTCATCGAGCTCCCACTTGAGCTCGGTTGCGTCACCTGCACTGGTATCATCGACATCTGCAACTGTTTGGAAGTATCTGTGAGCCACGAGGACTCAGCAATCTCACACCCACGAGATCAAGACTATTTAAGCTTATGGGTAGGAAAGGGTAGTGAGGTGGAGCTGCAGCAAGCACTAAGCATATATGGTGGCTAACATACGCAAATAAGAGCGAGAAGAGAAGCAATGCATGGTCGTGAACTAGAAGTGATCAAGAAGTGATCCTGAAACTACTTACATTCAAGCATAACACAAGAACCGTGTTCACTTCCCAAACTCCGCCGGAAAGAGACCATCATGGCTACACACGCGGTTGATGCATTTTAATTAAGTTAAGTGTCAAGTTCTCTACAACCGGACACTAACAAATTCCCACCTGCCCATAACCGCGGGCACGGCTTTCGAAAGTTCAAACCCTGCAGTGGTGTCCCAACTTAGCCCATCACAAGCTCTCATGGTCAACGAAGGATATTCCTTCTCCCAGGAAGACCCGATCAGACTCGGAATCCGGTTACAAGACATTTTGACAATGGTAAAACAAGACCAGCAAGACCGCCTGATGCGCCGACATCTCGATAGGAGCTGCACATATCTCGTTCTCAGGGCAACACCGGATGAGACATCCTACGAGTAAAACCAAACCTCAAGTTTCCCCGAGGTGGCCCTGTAGTCTACTCGGTTCGGACCAACACTTAGACAAGCACTAGCCCCGGGGGGTTTAAAATAAAGATGACCCTCGGGTTGGCCGAGCCGAGGGAAGGGTAGGTGGTTGCGAGGCAACTGGTAAAACCAAGGTTGGGCCTTGCTTGAGAAGTTTTATTCAAATCGAACTGTCAAGGGGTCCCCATAACACCCAACCGTGTAAGGAACGCAAAATCAAGGAACATAACACCGGTATGACGGAAACTAGGGTGACAAGAGTGGAACAAAACACCAGGCATAAGGCCGAGTGTTCTACCATTTACCTAATGTATAGATGCATTAATTATATAAGAGATATTGTGATATCCCAACATATCCATGTTCCAACATGGAACAAACTTCAGCTTCACCAGCAACTAGCAACGCTATAAGAGGGCTAAGCAAAAGCGGTAACATAGCCAAACAATGGTTTGCTAGGAAAGGTGGCTTAGAGGCTTGACATGGCAATATGGGAGGCATGATATAGCAAGTGGTAGGTATCGCGGCGTAGCAATAGATCGAGCAACTAGCAAGCAGAGATAGAAGTGATTTCGAGGGTCTAGTCATCTTGCCTAAGATCCCACAAGGAAGAAGAACAAGTCCATGAAGAAGACAAACAGACTAGTCAAACGAATCCTCACAAACTCGACGTTAACGGAACCAACCCGAAGAAGCACACCGGAAAGAAGCAAACAACATGGTAAACAACCATCACATAATCATGGCATGATGCACAGCCAAGTATGATGCATGTCCGGTTTAAAGAGGCATGGCATGGCAAAATGCACAAACAATCCTACAAATTAAGTGGAGCTCATATTGACGAAACACCATGTCAATTATTTAGCTCCTCTCGTTTATGTACCCAACAAAATTAAATGTTGATTAACATGGCAAGGGGTGAAGCACAACAAAACTACCTATCTAGGCAAGTTTAAATGAGGCCGGAAACAACGAACAACAATTCCGGTAAATCCCCATATGCAAAATATGGATTTGGTACTGTTCTGCACTATACACAATTTTAGAGTTGTTAAACATGCAAAGTACTGCCACCATGTCAAACTAGGCATTTTTCTACCCCATTTACATATAAAGTTTATTAAGATTGGAGCTACGGTTATTAAGTTATGAGTAAAAGCATTTTAGCATGGCATAGAGAAAAAATTAATCAAACAACATTTTAAACATGTTGAACATGGATGAAAGTGGCATATTATGAAACTAGATGAAATTCTAAGCATTTTTCATATATAATGTTTTTACATATGATGCACGGTTGTTGAGTTTTAATATGCATGGAGTATGAGGGTTTTTCTGCAAAACTAGAAATCCTGGATATTAGACAAATTTGCATAACTGGAAAAAAACATCTATGGGCCGAAACCGGCCCGAACTAGGCTGAACAGGAGCAAACAGAGATGGGCTTCCTCACATTGGGTCTGGCTCAGTGGGGAGGCTGGATGTGGGCTAGATCTAGCAGCGGTTGGGCTGCGGCCCACGCCGTGGTCAACGGCAGCCAGGCAGGGGCGCGCTCGCAGCGAAGCAGAGGGCGGCGGCGCTGGGACTTGCGGCGGGTCGACGGAGAAGCGTGACCCGGTGATGACCCGGTGGCGAAGACGGTGGGGCCCTACCGGATCCTGGCGGATCTGGCCAGGGTGGCTGCATTTCCAACGAGGGGAGACCGGATCGGGCGAGGCCGGCGAGGGTTAGGCGCCATGGCGGCGGCGCTGACCAAGGAGGAGAGCAGAGAGGTTATGGAGAGAAAGAGAGACGGGGAGGAGAGGAGAAGGCGATGGCGGCGTGACCTGGGTTCGAGGCGGCCGGCGACAAGCATGCTCCGGCGGCCTTGGTCGCCAGCGGCGGACGGCGGGGATGCGAGCAAGGAGAGAGGCAGCGACGTGCGGGCTCGGGGGCGGGCCGCGCTTGGGCCCGGTGGGCCGCTGTGGATGGGGGCGCTGGAGGGGTACGTGGCACGCTGCCACTGGCCCTAGGCGGCGGCGACGGCGGGTTCAGATGGCGGCTCGCCCGCTGGGGCAGCGCCAAGTGGCGGCGGCGGGTTAGGCCGGCGCGAAATGTGAGGTGGAGGTGGGAGGAGGCTGGCGGTGCACTGGTTTCGAGGAGGGATTTGTCTGCTGCGAAAAATGGAAGGGGAAGCTTCCTTTTAAAGGTAGGGTTAGGGTATGAGGGGTTAGAAGGGGTTTTTGGACCCTCCGATCAAGATCGGATGGCACCGGATCGAGAGGGGGGGGGTATGGTTGGACCTAGGTGGGGTTAGAGGGCTGTCCAGATAGGTTGGACTGAGAGAAAAGAGGATGGATGCAACCCGGCAACCGTTTCCAGAGACCGAAAACATCCAACCATACACCGGCTATAATGCTGCTATAGTTATCCGTTGGGACGTCAAACAGACTCCGAATGGGTTGAAACTTGGCAGGCGGCCTACCTACAACAAAACAACACCACATGCCAACCTGCATCCCATTGCGAGAACATTTTCCGGCCACTTATAAAATACTATTTTGGACGTGCCGCGGGCGCGAGCGAGTGTGATTGGGCTCAGAACGGACAACGGAGAGAACTGGGAGAACCCGGACGAATGCACGTTCTCAAAATATGCAGATGCAATACAGATGATGACATGGCAAGATGCGACACGCAAGCAAATGACATGGCAACAACAGCGACTAACTGGAAGATACCTGGCGCATCGGTCTCGGGGCGTCACATGAATTTCAGATGAGTTTTGGATTTACTAGAATTTAAAAACCACGTATCTCAATGTTTTGTCGGCAATCAACGGTGCCCTAGTGTTTGAAATTCATTCCTACTTCTTGCATGGGACCTAAGCTTGCACCCAAGGACACATATTTGATTTTTCAACCAATTTATATGCACTGGAGCATGTGCATGTAGTTCAAATTTGAATTATGCACATAAATGCATTGAAAACTCAATTAATGCATAAAAATGTCCAAACGAACCCCCAAAAATCCCAAGAATTTACACAACACTCATGTTGTTCTATGTTAACACAAGAAATTTTTTGAAAGCAAGAAGAGGCAATGGATATCGTTTTGTCCCCAAAGGTGGGACGTTCCCTACCGAAACCATCATGCTTGTTGTGAGAAGCTCTGGTTTGTGAGAAGGATATACCCAAACCTGCTCCAAATGGGATAAATTTTTTAACACGGCATGTTGATGCCGCTCCATGATAGCATGCCAAGTTTCATGAATTTCAGCCGAGTTTTGGATTTACTAGAATTTAAAAACCAGGCATCTCAACATTTTGCCGGCAATCAACAATGCCCTGGTGTTTGAATTTCATTCCCATGACTTGCATGGGACCTAGAAATTCACCCAAGGACACGTATTAGATTTTTCAACCAACCTTAGTGCATTGGAGCATGTGCTTGTAGTTCAAATTTGAATGATGCACATAAAATGCCTAGAAAACCGAGTTAATGCATAAGATTGTCCAAACGAACCCCAAAAAATCACAAAAATTGACACAACACTCTTGTTGTTCTATGTTGACACTAGAAAAAATTTGAAAGCAATAAGAGGCAATGGATATCACTTTGTCCCCAAAGGTGGGACGTTCCCTACCGAAACCATCATGCTTGTCGTGAGAAGCTCTGGTTTTGTGAGAAGCTTATACCCGAACCTGCCCCAAATGGGATAAATTTTTTACCACGACATGTTGATGCCGCTCCATGATAGCATGCCAAGTTTCATGAATTTCAGACGAGTTTTGGATTTACTAGAATTTAAAAAGCAGGCATCTCAACGTTTTGCCGGTAATCAACAGTGCCCTGGTGTTTGAATTTCATTCCCATCTCTTGCATGGGATCTAGAAATTCACCCAAGGACACACATGTGATTTTTCAACCAACTTTAGTGCATTGGAGCATGTGCTTGTAGTTCAAATTTGAATTATGCACATAAAATGCCTAGAAATCCCAGTTAATGTATAAAATAGGCGAAACAAACCCTGAAAAATTTCCAAGATTAAACACAATACTCCTATTGATCTATGTTGACACTAGAAATTTTTTGAAAGCAATAAGAGGCAACAGATATCGTCCCGTCCCCAAAGGTGGTACGTTCCCTATCGAAACCATCATGCTTGTTGTGAGAAGCTTTGGTTTGTGAGAAGCTTATACCCGAACCAGCCCCAAATGGGACAAATTTTTTACCATAGCATGTTGAAGCCGCTCCATGATAGCATGCCAAGTTTCATGAATTTCAGACGAGTTTTAGATTTACTAGAATTTAAAAACCAGGCATCTCAACATTTTGCTGGCAATCAACAGTGCCCTTGTGTTTGAATTTCATTCCCATCTCTTGCATGGGACCTAAAAATTCACCCAAGGACACACATGTGATTTTTCAACCAACTTTGGTGCATTGGAGATGTGCTTGTAGTTCAAATTTGAATTATGAACATAAAATGCCTAGAAAACCCTGTTAATGTATAAAAAAGGCCAATCGAACCCTGAAAAATTCCTAGATTAAACACAGCACTCATGTTGTTCTATGTTGACACTAGAAATTCCTTGAAAGCAATAAGAGGCAACGGATATCCTCCCGTCCAAAAAGGTGGTACGTTCCCTATCAAAACCATCATGCTTGTTCTGAGAAGCTCTAGTTTGTGAGAAGCTTATACCCGAACCTGCCCCAAATGGAACAAAAAATTTACCACGGCATGTTGAGGCTGCTCCATGATAGCATGCCATGTTTCATGAATTTCAGACGAATTTTGGATTTACTAGAATTTAAAAACCAGGCATCTCAACATTTTGCCGGCAATCAAAAGTGCCATGGTGTTTGAATTTCATTCCCATCTCTTGCATTGGACCTAGAAATTCACCAAAGGACACACATGTGATTTTCAACCAACTTTGGTGCATTGGAGCATGTGCTTGTAGTTCAAATTTGAATTATGCACATAAAATGCCTAGAAAACCCAATTAATGTATAAAAAAGGCCAAACGAACTCCGAAAAATTTCAAGATTAAACACAACACTCTTGTTGTTATATGTTGACACTAGAAAAAAATTGAAAGTAATAAGAGGCAATGGATATTGTCCCATCCCCAAAGGTGGTACGTTCCCTATCGAAATGATCATGCTTGTTGTGAGAAGAACTGGTTTGTGAGAGGCTTATACCCAAACCTGCCCCAAATGGGACAAAATTTTCACCACGACATGTTGATGCCGCTCCATGATAGCGTGCCAAGTTTCATGAATTTCAGACGTGTTTTGGATTTACTAGAATTTAAAAACCAGGTATCTCAATGTTTGCCCAGCAATCAACAGTGCCCTGGTGTTTGAAATTCATTCCCATCTCTTGCATGGGACCTAGAAATTCACCCAAGGACACACATGTGATTTTTCAATCAACTTTAGTGCGTTGGAGCATGTGCTTGTAGTTCAAATTTGAATTATGCACATAAAATGCCTAGAAAACCCAGTTAATGTATAAAAAAGGCCAAACGAACCCCAAAAAATTCATTCCCATTTCTTGCATGGGACCTAAGCATGCACTGAAGGACACATATTTGATTTTTCAACCAATTTGTATGCACCAGAGCATGTGCATGTAGTTTACTTTTGAATTGTGCACCTGAAATGGCTAGAACATAGTTTAATGTATAAAATGTCCAAACGAACCCTGAATAATTCCTATTCTTTTACGACACACATATGGTTGCATGTTGACTGCAGATAAAAGGTCTAGCAATTCAAACAACGTCCATTGCCATTGTGATCCCATTTTGTAATTCAAATCAAGTAGATCCCACATAGTTTATTATCACCAACCATGTGAGATGTAGTACAAAATATCTTGGAGCACCGTCGGTGTATAGTACGCCTATGGCTTACGCGAGAAGGTGCGTCCGCTACAGTCCACAGCCGGCGTGTCAAGCACACTAGCTCGCTCCCCAAAAACTCCCGCTTCTGCATCCCTCGCAATCTCAAAAATATCTACCGCCTGGAAGATTTTAATGTTTGATAGCACACGATTAGTATGTGCGGACCGTGTGTGATGTCTGTTACTCCCGCTCTGCTTCCGTCCCTTGATTCAAATTTTCAGTAGCCCCAACATTTTACTCCCGCCTCTGCATCCCTCGCATTCTCAAAAATATATGCATGCCCTTGATACAAATTTTTAGTAGCCCCGCCTTGTTACTCCTACCTAGTAAAATTTTCAGTTGCCGCGGTATTTCCTCAAACACAACCTCCGCTCACACAGACACACACAACCCTCGAAACTATCGGTAGGTCGCCACCATCGCCGGCGCCTCCATCCTCAACTTCTGCCTGTGTGCCGGGGAGCTCGAGGAGCCAATGGCCAAAAAGAGGTTTATCGCGGCCTTTTCGCCCGACGCCGGCGAGCTGGTGATAACCCACTAGTATAGGGGATCGCAACAGTTTTCGAGGGTAGAGTATTCAACCCAAATTTATTGATTCGACACAAGGGGAGCCAAAGAATATTCTCAAGTATTAGCAGCTGAGTTGGCAATTCAACCACACCAGGAAACTTAATATCTGCAGCAAAGTATTTAGTAGCAAAGTAATATGATATTAGTGGTAACGGTAGCAAAAGGTAACGATAGCAAAAATAATGTATTTGGTATTTTGTAGTGATGATAGCAATAGCAACGGAAAAGTAAACAAGCAAGGGACAATATATGGAAAGCTCGTAGGCAATCGATCGGTGATAGAGAATTATGCCGGATGCGGTTCATCGTGTAACAGTCATAACCTAGGGTGACACAGAACTAACTCCAATTCATCAATGTAATGTAGGCATGTATTCCGAATATAGTCATACGTGCTTATGGAAAAGAACTTGCATGACATCTTTTGTCCTACCCTCCCGTGTCAGCGGGGTCCTAATGGAAACTAAGGGATATTAAGGCCTCCTTTTAATAGAGTACCTGAACAAAGCATTAGCACATAGTGAATACATGAACTCCTCAAACTATGGTCATCACCAGTAAGTATCCCGATTATTGTCACTTCAGGGTTAACGGATCATAACACATAATAGGTGACTATAGACTTGCAAGATAGGATCAAGAACTCTCATATATTGATGAAAACATATTAGGTTCAGATCTAAAATCATGGCACTCGGCCCCTAGTGACAAGCATTAGGCATAGCAAAGTCATAGCAACATCAATCTCAGAACATAGTAGATACTAGGGATCAAACCCTAACAAAACTAACTCGATTACATGATAGATCTCATCCAACCCATCACCGTCCAGCAAGCCTACGATGGGTTTACTCACGCACGGCGTTGAGCATCATGAAATTGGTGATGGAGGATGGTTGATGATGACGATGGCGACGGATTCCCCTCTCCGGAGCCCCGAACGGACTCCGGATCAGCCCTCCCAAGAGGTTTTAGGGCTTGGCGGCGGCTCCGTATCGTAAAATGCGATGAATTCTTCTCTCTGGTTTTTTCTCTCTGAAAACAAATATATAGAGTTGGAGTTGAGGTCGGAGGAGCTCCAGGGGGGCCACGAGGTAGGGGGCGCGCCCCCCACCGTCGTGGACAGGTGGTGGGCCCCTTGGTCTTCATCTTTTGCAAGGATTTTTTATTATTTCCGAATAGATGTTCCGTGAAGTTTCAGGTCATTCCGAGAACTTTTGTTTCTGCACATAAATAACACCATAGCAATTCTGCTGAAAACAGCATCAATCCGGGTTAGTTCCATTCAAATCATGCAAGTTAGAGTCCAAAACAAGGGCAAAAGTGTTTGGAAAAGTAGATACGACAGAGACGTATCAACTCCCCCAAGCTTAAACCTTTGCTTGTCCTCAAGAAATTTAGTTGACAAACTGAAAGTGATAAAGAAAAACTTTTACAAACTCTGTTTGCTCTTGTTGTTGTAAATATGTAAAGCCAGCATTCAAGTTTTCAGCAAAGATTATGAACTAACCATATTCACAATAACGCATAGGTCTCATGTTTACTCATATCAATGGCATAATCAACTAGCGAGCAATAATAATAAATCTCGGATGACAACACTTTCTCAAAACAATCATAATATGATATAACAAGATGGTATCTCGCTAGCCCTTTCCGAGACCGCAAAACATAAATGCAGAGCACCTTTAAAGATCAAGGACTGACTAGACATTGTAATTCATGGTAAAAGAGATCTAGTCAAGTCATACTCAATGTAAACTAACAGTAATGAATGCAAATCACAGCGGTGCTCTCCAACTGGTGCTTTTTAATAAGAAGATGATGACTCAACATGAAAGTAAATAGATAGGCCCTTCATAGAGGGAAGCAGGGACTTGTACAGGTGCCAAAGCACGGTTTTGAAATAGAGATGAATAATATTTTGAGCGGTATGCTTTCATTGTAAACATAACAACCAAGAGATGGCCATATCTTCCATGCTACACACATTATAGGCGGTTCCCAAACAGAATGGTAAAGTTTATACTCCCCCTCCACCAACAAGCATCAATCCATGGCTTGCTCGAAACAATGAGTGCCTCCAACTAACAAGAGTACATGGGGAGTTTTGTTTACAATTATTTTGATTTAGTTTGCATAAAGCATGGGACTGGGCATCCCGGTGACCAGCCACTTTCTCGTGAGTGAGGAGCGGAGTCCACTCCTCTTGAGAATAACCCGCCTAACATGGAAGATACGGACATCCCTAGTTGATATATGAGCTATTCGAGCATACAAAACATGATATTTATTTGAAGGTTTAGAGTTTGTCACATACAAATTTACTTGGAATGGCAGGTAGATACCGTATATAGTTAGGTATGGTGGACTCATATGGAATAACTTTGGGGTTTATGGAGTTGGATGCACAAGAAGTATTCCCGCTTAGTACAGGTGAAGGCTAGCAAAAGACTGGGAAGCGACCAGCTAGAGAGCGACAACAGTCATGAACATGCATTAAAATTAATCAACGCCGAATGCAAGCATGAGTAGGATATAATCCACCATGAACATAAATATCGTGAAGGCTATGTTGATTTTGTTCAACTACATGCATGAACATGCGCCAAGTCAAGTCACTTAAATCATTCAGAGGAGGATACCACCCTATCATACCACATCACAACCATTTTAATAGCATGTTGGCACGCAAGGTAAACCATTATAAGCTCCTAGCTAATCAAGCATGGCACAAGAAACTATGATCTCTAGTTGTCATTGCAAACATGTTTATTCATAATAGACTGAATCAGGAATGATGAACTAATCATATTTACAAAAACAAGGGAGGTCGAGTTCATACCAGCTTTTCTCATGTCAGTCAGTCCATCATATATCGTCATAATTGCCTTTCACTTGCACGGCCAAATAGTGTGAATAATAATAATAGTGCACGTGCATTGGACTAAGCTGGAATCTGCAAGCATTCAATAAACGGGAGAAGAAAAGGCAATATGGGCTCTTTTGTCAGATCAACAATAATGCATATAAGAGATACTTCAACAATTTAATTATGGTCTTCTCCTATCGACCCCCAAAGAAAAGAAAAGAAATAAAACTATTTACACGGGAAAGCTCCCAACAAGCAAAAGAAGAACAGAAAATCTTTTTGGGTTTTCTTTTTAATTACTACTACAAGCATGGAAAGTAAACTAATTAAAAGCTACAACTAATTTTTTTGGTTTTTCTTAAGGTTTATTAAACACACAAGAAGAAATCATAAAAAGGAAAATAAACTAGAATGGGTGATACAATGAAAAAGTATGAGCACCGACATCTAGCAATGACTGTGTGAACATAAATGTAATGTCGGTGGGAAATACGTACTCCCCCAAGCTTAGGCTTTTGGCCTAAGTTGGTCTATGGCCACGGTTGGCCTGGCGGATATCCATAGTAATAGTTGGGGTCGTACTAAGATGAAGAAGACTCTGATTGCCACTGGTTGGCAATCATCTCCGGATCCCAATGGTAATTAGACTGTCGTGGATGATCAACTTGTGGTTCCGGCTATGACTCTATGACTGATGTAGGGTTCCGATAGGCGTGAATAGCCTCTAACGGAACAAGGTACTGGCCTGCAGATAAATCAAACAAGGAAGGAGCAGGCAGGGTAATAGTCTCAGGATGATGTTTATGAAATAACAATTTGTATTTGAGCTCCCCTTCCCTATTCTTAACAATAAAATCGTGTGCCACCATACTCTTATAATCTAAATAAACAGGAGGCAGCAATTTTTCTTCCTTCTCATAATGCCTAATAGGTATGTTAAAATGTGCAGCTAGGCGTGAAGCATAGATGCCTCCAAAGATGGGGACCTTTGTACGGCTCAGACCTAACCGTTTAGCAATAATACCACACATACTAACAGAGTTATCACTGAATAAACCGTGGAACAAAATAATAATATCAGGAACACTAAGGTCTCCACAGTTTCCGCGACCAATTAAGCAACGACTAGCAAATATTGCAAAGTAGTGTAAAACAGGAAAATGTTTGCTAGTGATTCGTGCATCGGAAACCTTCCTCATTTCCCCTACAGTGATGGTATCAATAAACCCATCCACATCACCGTGATGTGGTTCCTCTGTCCTGCCCTCGAAAGGGACCAAACAAACCCGACAAAAATCATAAAGTGACATCTCCTTATGCTCATCATATAAATAAAACTCCACCGTAGGTGGTGAGCTCCTAGAATGGAAATGAAAGTTTTGCACAAAGATATTTGTGAGTAAGAGATACTGGTCGCGTTGGTCGTGGAGGAAAGCGGTGAGGCCTGCATTCTCAGCCAATTCATAAAAATCATCATAAATCCCGGCTGCTCTCAAGAATTCATCGGAAGGCCATTCACACGGCCGAACCTCCGCGGTGCGAGGCAGATTATACTTGGGCTTTGCTGCCTTTTCATTTTGGTTTTCCTTCGAGCTTCGGCTCGATGAGCTCCTCAAAAATCTCTTCATTATTTTCTGAAAAAATCTGAAATTTTTAGTAACTTCAAAATAAAAGTAAACCAAACTCAACAAAATTGATAGCCACTACTCCTACAAGTGCCTAGAGCCTATATCATGCATCAAAACTACTTTTGACCATATAAATTTGACATCCAAGCTCAAGAACAGGGTCACCTAAGCTACACAAATTTGCAATGAATAAAGCACTAGAACAAAAACTAATTGGACCAATGGAGGAGTCACATACCAAGGAACAATCTCCCCAAGCAGTTTTGTGAGAGGTGCTTTGAGCAAGGAGATCGAAAATGACAGTAAAATGAGCTTGGACTCGGGTTTGAGCTGGATATTCGTGTTTGTGGGAGGAAGACGAAGTGTGTGGGTGCAGGAATAAGTGGAGGAGGGCCACCATGGGCCCACGAGGCAGGGGGCGCGCCTAGGGGGGTAGGGCGCGCCCCTGACCCTCGTGGCCAGGTGCCAGCTCCTCCTACTGTGTTCTCAGTGCCAAATATTCTCAAATATTCCAGAAAAAACATATTTAAATTTCAGGGCATTTGGAGAACTTTTATTTTCGGGGTATTTTTATATTGCATGGATAAATCAGATAACAGACGGAAAAAATACTATTTTTATTTTATTTAATATAAATAACAGAAAGTAAGGGGAGGGTATAGCAGGTTGTGCCTTGTAGTTTCATCCATCTCATGATCATCAAAAGGAATCCACTAACAAGGTTGATCAAGTCTTGTTAACGAACTCATTCCGAATAACATGGAACCGGAGAAATTTCGAATAACACTATGTTACCTCAACGGGGATATGCACATCCCTAATAATAAGAATATCATATTTCTTCTTGACAGTAGGAAGAGGAAATTCAAAACCTCCAAATATAATCGATGGAATTTTTCCAATAGAGTTGATACTATGAACTTGAGGTTGTTTCCTCGGAAAGTGTACCGTATGCTCATGACCATTAACATGAAAAGTGACATTGCCTTTAGTGAAATAAATAACAGCCCCTACAGTATTCAAAAAGGGTCTTCCAAGAATAATAGACATACTATCGTCCTCGGGAATATCAAGAATAACAAAGCCCGTTAAAATAGTAACGTTTGCAACCACAACAGACACATCCTCACAAATACCGACAGGTATAGCAGTTGATTTATCAGCCATTTGCAAAGATATTTCAATAGGTGTCAACTTATTCAAATCAAGTCTACGATATAAAGAGAGAGGCATAACACTAACACCGGCTCCAAGATCACATAAAGCAGTTTTAACATAGTTTCTTTTAATGGAGCATGGTATAGTAGGTACTCCTGGATCTCCAAGTTTCTTTGGTATTCCACCCTTAAAAGTATAATAAGCAAGCATGGTGGAAATTTCATCTTCCAGTATCTTTCTTTTATTTGTAACAATATCTTTCATATACTTAGCATAAGGATTCATTCTGAGCATATCAGTTAATCGCATATGCAAAAAGATAGGTCTAATCATTTCAGCAAAGCGCACAAAATCCTCATCATCCTTTTTCTTGGATGGTTTGGGAGGAAAAGGCATGGGTTTCTGAACCCAACGCTCTCTTTCCTTACCGTGTTTCCTAGCAACAAAGTCTTTCTTATCATAAAGTTGATTCTTTGATTGTGGGTTATCAAGATCAACAGCAGGTTCAGTTTCTATATCATTATCATTACTAGGTTGAGCATCATCATGAACATTATCATTAACATTATCACTAGCTTCAGGTTCATTACCAGATTGTGTTTCAGCATCAGAAATAGAAATATCAGTTGGATTCTCTGGTATATCAACAATAGGTTCACTAGAAGCATGCAAAGTCCTATCATTTTTCTTTTTCTTCCTATTAGAAGGACTAGGTGCATCCACATTATTTCTCTGAGAATCTTTCTCAATTCTCTTAGGACGGCCTTCGGGATACAGAGGTTCCTGAGTCATTCTACCACCTCTAGTCATAACTCTAACAGCATTATCATTATTCTTCCTATTCAATTCATTGAGCAAATCGTTTTGAGCCTTAAGTACTTGTTCTACTTAAGTGGTAACCATAGAAGCATGTCTACTAATAAGTTTAAGTTCACCTTTAACTCTAGACATATAATCACCCAAGTATTCAAGCATATCGGAATTATATTTCAATTTTCTACCAAAATAAGCATTAAATTTTTCTTGTTTAACAATGAAATTGTCAAACTCACCTAAGCATTGTCTAGCAGACTTATAACGAGGGATATCACCTTCATCAAATCTATAGAGAGAATTTACCTTTACTACCAGTGTCGGGTTATCAAGACCACGAGTTTCTTCAATAGGTAATGGATTAAGATCATATGTTTCTTCAACAGGTGGTAAATTAAGACCATGCATTTCTTCAATAGGAGGTAAATTCTTAATATCTTCAGCTTTAATACCTTTTTCTGTCATAGATTTCTTTGCCTCTTGCATATCTTCAGGACTGAGAAATAGAATACCCCTCTTCTTCGGAGTTGGTTTAGGAATAGGCTCAGGAGCTGGCTCAGGAAGTGTCCAATTATTTTCATTTGTCAACAGATTATTCAATAGAATTTTAGCTTCATCCGGTGCGCTTTCCCTGAAAACATAACCAGCACAACTATCCAGGTAATCTCTGGAGGCATCGGTTAGTCCACTATAAAAGATATCAAGTATTTCATTTTTCTTGAGAGGATGATCAGGCAAAGCATTAAATAATTGGAGAAGCCTCCCCCAAGATTGTGGGAGACTCTCTTCTTCAATTTGCACAAAATTATATATATATATCCCTTAAAGCAGCTTGTTTCTTATGAGAAGGGAAATATTTAGCAGAGAAGTAATAAATCATATCCTAGGGACTACACACACAACCAGGATCAAGAGAATTAAACCATATCTTAGCATCACCCTTTAATGAGAATGGGAATATTTTAAGGATATAAAAGTAACAAGTTCTCTCATCATTAGTGAACAGGGTGGCTATATCATTTAATTTAGTAAGATGTGCCACAACAGTTTCAGATTCATAGCCATGAAAAGGATCAGATTCAACCAAAGTAATTATATCAGGATCAACAGAGAATTCATAAAACTTATCAGTAACAAAGATAGGTGAAGTAGCAAAAGCAGGGTTAGGTTTCATCCTAGCATTTAGAGATTGCTTATTCCATTTAGCTAATAACCTCTTAAGTTCATAACTATCTTTGCAAGCTAAAATAGCTAAAGAAGCTTCTTTATCAAAAACATAACCCTTAGGCATAACGGGCAAGTCTTCATCATCACTTTCATCAATATTATCAGATTCAATATTTTCATTCTCTCTAACCCTAGCAAGTTGTGCATTAAGAAATTCACCAAGTGGCACGGTAGTATCAAGCATAGAAGTAGTTTCATCATAAGTATCATGCATAGCAGAAGTGGCATCATCAATAACATGCGACATATCAGAACGAATAGTAGAAGCAGGTTTAGGTGTCGCAAGCTTACTCAAAACAGAAGGTGAATCAAGTGCAGAGCTAGATGGCAGTTCCTTACCTCCCCTCGTAGTTGAGGGATAAATCTTGGTTTTTGGATCTCTCAAGTTCTTCATAATGATAAGCAGATATAAATCCCAAGTGACTCAAATAATAGAGCTATGCTCCCTGGCAACGATGCTAGAAAATAGTCTTGATAACCCACAAGTATAGGGGATTGCAACAGTTTTCGAGGGTAGAGTATTCAACCAAAATTTATTGATTCGACACAAGGGGAGCCAAAGAATATTCTCAAGTATTAGCAGCTGAGTTTTCAATTCAACCACACCTGGAAACTTAATATCTGCAGCAAAGTATTTAGTAGGAAAGTAATATGATAGTAGTGGTAACGGTAGCAAAAGGTAACGGTAGCAAAAATAATGTTTTTTGGTATTTTGTAGTGATGATAGCAATAGCAACGAAAAAGTAAACAAGCAAGGGACAATATATGGAAAGCTCGTAGGCAATGGATCGGTGATAGAGAATTATGCCGGATGCGGTTCATCATGTAACAGTCATAACCTAGGGTGACACAGAACTAGCTCCAATTCATCAATGTAATATAGGAATGTATTCCGAATATAGTCATAAGTACTTATGGAAAAGAACTTGCATGACATCTTTTGTCCTACCCTCCCGTGGCAGCGGGGTCCTAATGGAAACTAAGGGATATTAAGGCCTCCTTTTAATAGAGTACCGGAACAAAGCATTAGCACATAGTGAATACATGAACTCCTCAAACTATGGTCATCGCCGGTAAGTATCCCGATTATTGTCACTTCGGTGTTAACGGATCATAACACATAATAGGTGACTATAGACTTGCAAGATACGATCAAGAACTCTCATATATTGATGAAAACATAATAGTTTCGGATCTGAAATCATGGCACTCGGGCCCTAGTGACAAGCATTAACCATTGCAAAGTCATAGCAACATCAATCTCAAAACATAGTGGATACTAGATCAAACCCTAACAAAACTAACTCGATTACATGATAGATCTCATCCAACCCATCACCGTCTAGCAAGCCAACGATGGAATTACTCAAGCACGGCGGTGAGCATCATGAAATTGGTGATGGAGGATGGTTGATGATGATGATGGCGACGGATTCCCCTCTCCGGAGCCCCGAACGGACTCAGATCAGCCCTCCCGAGAGGTTTTAGGGCTTGGCGGCGGCTCCGTATCGTAAAACGCGATGAATTCTTCTCTCTGATTTTTTCTCTCTCTGAAACCAAATATATAGAGTTGGAGTTGATGTCGGAGGACCTCCAGGGGGCCCACGAGGTTGGGGGGCTTGCCGTAGGGGGGCAGGCGCGCCCCCACCATCGTGGACAGGTGGTGGGCCCCCTACTCTTCATCTTTTGCAAGGATTTTTTATTATTTCCAAATAGATGTTCCGTGAAGTTTCAGGTCATTCCAAGAACTTTTATTTCTACACATAAATAACACCATAGCAATTCTGCTGAAAACATCGTCAGTCCAGGTTAGTTCCATTCAAATCATGCAAGTTAGAGTCCAAAACAAGGGCAAAAGTGTTTGGAGAAGTAGATACGACGGAGACGTATCAGGTGGCCGCCGAGGTGTCCCCGTCGTTCTTCGCGGGCCTGACCCGCCATCGCCGGTCCCCCGATCAGCCCACCGTCGCACCCCTATGCCGGTTTAAGGACTTCCCCGTCCTTCCCCGGAACCGACAGTCGACGAAGTCCTACCTTGGTGTCCGGTAGCGGCGGTGGGGAACGTGGGTTGCCGAGATTACAGATCGAAAGACCCACACCCGCCGGTAGCTCAGTAGCTTCCACACGGCCGAGCTCGTGGCCATGGAATACGACCGCTGGCAGGTCCGCTACCACAGCGCGGCGGCTAGGCTCAATTTCCCCTTCGGCACACGTCCGGTTGACCTCGTTACGCCGAAGCCATGGTGGTGAGCTCAGCTATGGTGCGGGAGGACCGCGAGGCGTGGGAGCGCCTCGAGGCCGAGGCCGCCGACGAGGCCTACATGCAAGAGCTCCGCCGGCAGCACCCGAAGCTCGTGGAGGTGGAGTGGGTGATCTTTGCCGGCGCGGAGGGCGGCAAGGTTATCGTGCTCTCCTCTGATGACGAGGTCGAAGGCGGTGAGGACGGCGGCGTGGAGGGCGGCGAGGTTATCACGCTCTCCTCTGATGATGAGATCGAAGGCGGCGGTGACGGCTGCACGGAGGGCGTCGAGGTGGGCCCCGAGGATGAGGAGATCGACGTCGACGAGTGGAGGAGTGCCTTCCCCAACAACCCCGACGACAGTACTGGCCCGGACCCGGCTCGCGTTACACCGTACATGGCGAGGAAGGATTGGCTCGACCTCTACTTCGACCAAAAGTAGTTTAGATTAGTTTAAATTTATGTTTTATGTTCGGTTATGCGAAACTATCTATGTTTATGTTTGAATGCATGCTACTTTCGGTTGAACCTCCTTTGAACTTGATCAAATTAAGTTTACAACCTTAAGTTTAGGGGATCGACTAGAAAAGGCCAAAAATTGCTGGAGTATATATCTATATATATATATATATATATATATATATATATATATATATATATATATATCCACTAAGGGTTTTAGTCCTTTAACTTTTTAAGGATCACCTAAAGATGTCCTTATGACTTGTTTATTTCAGTTCTTCACAATGTGATGCTCTATATGTGCAACTATTTGTCGTGCAGTTCAATTTCATCAATAACAGTTCCAACAATACCACTATGAGTTACGATATTTGGTTGCTGTTAAGGATATTGCAGTTAACATGCCTTTTTGTTTTTCAATTGTTGTTTAGCAACATGCATTGTACTAAATGACTAAATATGCAATCCCAGGCTACATAGCAACTAGGAAGAGTGTTACCTTAATGTTCTGATGATGTCTAGATATACACGTAATAAAATCTTATATAATGGGATGGGCGGAGTATTGTACTACATCATTTTTCAATTGTTGTTTAGCTTCTAATATTAACTTGGTGCTTTTAGGTACATATATCATTGCCAAAGATCCACACTTCGACCCTTTCTGCATATGGGCAATGAGATATTCATGAACCAATATCAAGTGACGAAACTGATAAAGATTGTTATTAAAATGGGTCAAAAGATGTCAATCGAACTATTTGTTTACACTTTATGCAAGACAACAGTGAACTGCAGGATGGTAAGTAAGAACCCTGTAGCCTTCTTTCCATAATGAGTTGTGTTAGATGACAATATATGAATCTTTTTTTCTTTTGCAGTGGATCCTGAAGCAGTTTACTCAAGATTACCTCTCAAACTACATGATTGGCGACCTGCCATCACAAGGGGTTGGACTAGAGTCCTGCATGCCTTCTGCATCCAGGAGAGCACAATAGGGCCATTCCGCTTCACATTGTTCAGCAACTGGAATGTCTGTCGCCTCTTTTTTTACCATCTATAATAGTACAAATATAGAACCCTGGTACATCATTCTTTATTTGGTGCTTATGTAATTCTTAAACGTATGTACCTGTGAATCGAATAATGCATTGGTTGTTTGAACCTGATGGATATGAATAAAGCTATAGCCTACTTTCAAGTTTAAATAGGTACAATTTTAAATAGCATTAATTAAATTAGGGCAAAATTACGTTGTGCAGGTCATTATGGCACACACGGTTGGTAAAAACAAGCGTTTGTGATATACACCATAATTCGAGACGGTTCATAGAAAGGAAACGTGTGCAAGCATGCACACAGTTGCCGTTTGCAAAGTGTGTGTGATGTCAGACACTATCACATACAGTGCGAGAAAACTAAATGTGTGTGATTGTCTACCTATCATACACGGTTTATAATCATGATCTGTTTGTGATGTGCCATGCATCGTAAAACTCCCGTGCCTAGAATCTGCATGGAAAACTCCCGTGCCTGGAATCTGCCTGGTTTTAGGCAGAACCACAAAACTCCGACTGCGATGGCAATGCGAGCACAAACAAGTAGCAAGGATGAAGAGTTTGGGATATTCGAGATATCATAAACGGTTATATAGGGACAAATATATGCATCAAGGCTCCCTATCCCCGATGGTTTCTGGGTCATGTGGGAAGGACCCCCCTATCGCCCACACTCACTTGGCGACTGTTCCAAATGCTGTCGCGGAAAGGGGTTAAAAACGGTTTGTTCAGGACCGACGAGCACCAGTGTACACACCTCATGCCCTGATTATCCTATAATCTAATATGCAGATGACACTATACTGGTTGCCAATGCTAATGCTGCTTAACTGAGTGACGTCAAAAATCTTCTTGTTCATTATGCTGATTACACTGGACTCAAAGTCAACTATGCCAAGTCTATTCTTATCCCAATTAACATTGCAGCAAATAAAGTGAATCAACTTGCCACATTGCTTGGCTACAAGGTTGGAGCCCTTCCACAGAAATATCTTGGTATTCCATTAAGCTTGAGCAAACCAAGAATTGAAGATTACTTTCCTCTGTTGAAAAGGATTGAAAACAGATTGTTATGTTGCTCTACTCTCCTTTCCTCAGGAGATAAGTTCATGGTCAAATATGGTCTTTATGGCATGCCAATCTTCTTCATGTGTACTTTGAGGATTCCTATAACTGTGGTTAACCATATTAACTCTTATCTGGAAAATTGTCTCTGGAGGAAATATGGGTCAATGGATAGAAGCATGGCAATGATAGCATGGGATAATATTTGCCTCCCTAAGAGGAAGGAGGATTGGGAGTCCTAAATATTCAAATTCATAACCAAACTCTGCTTATGAAGTTCTTGCATAAGTTCCTAAACAGAGAAGACATTCCTTGGGTACAAATTGTTTGGGAAACATACTATGCTAATAGCTTACCTGGTGAAAGAACCGTGGGCTATTTTTGGTGGAGGGCATTGCTCAAGTTACCACCCAAGTTTAAAGAAATTTCTCTATGTAAAATTGGGCAAGGAGACATAGCTTTATTCTAGTCGGACAAATGGCATGGCCAACCACTCAACAACCAATTCCCTGAGCTTCATTCCTTCGCCATCAATCCAGGCATTTTTGTTGTACAAGCACTTGATCATCAGGACATGAGCATGATGTTCCACAGACCGTTGTCTCAGATTGCATACCAGCAATTCCTTTCACTTCAAGAGAGTATACTCAACAGAACAAACACTGATTCCCCAGATCATTGGTTCTATCCATGGACATCTCATAGGTACTCATGCATGAAGATGTATAAACAATTAATTGACAAGACTCAAGTCCACCATACCTTCAAGGATATTTGGTCCACTTCATGCCGATTACGACACATCATTTTTTCTGGCTCATGCTGCATGACAGAATCAACACCAAGAATATGCTTCAGCGAAGAAGTATGCATTTGCAGACATATATTTGTGCCCTTTGTAGAGATGACATAGAGGAAACATGCCTTCATTTGTTTTGGAACTGCCCGTTTGCTCTCTTGTGTTGGGACCAAATCATTTTTGATAGAAGAAGGGGCATTTCCACATTTGATGAGATTACCTTTTCTATGAGATCATTTCCTAGAGATATTGCCTTTGATATTATCATCGCCTCGTTCGGCTACACCTCATGTGTTGTGCTGGAAACACTACCTCAAAGAAGGACTATGGACTGCTCATCTAAGAGCCAAGCCTCAAAAGGCAGACAGTATCAGGACCTGGACTGAACAGCATCTTTAAATTCTCAATGTTACCTAGAGCAGGAATTGGTTGATTATGCGTACCTTTTTACTTGTAGTTGTACATATTTTAATTAATATAAAATACCGTAGAACAAATGTTTTACGCTTTCGGCTCAAAAAAATGTCCGGGCACTGATTCTCCAAAGATTAGGCTTAATCGCCATTGCACCCGTACTGGCCGGTTGTCAAACTGGCGGTGTCAACCACTCAAGTAATTTCCCACATATCATGACAAGTGCATAACCCTCTTATTATTTTGGTGGCTTGGTAGATATGGAAGCATTGGAATGATTAGATGCTACTCGAAATGCTAACGGGGTGCCCTCTGTGTTCAGCCGGAGCCTTGGCGCTTTTGGAGGTATTACTCTCCATTTTTATTAAGTCAAATTTCACAAAATAATCAATTTATATTAGAAAATATCAACATTTACAATATTGAAGATATATAGTATAAAAATTAAGATTACCATGCATATGATGATAGTGTGAATTTTGATATTTTTCAATATAATTTCAATCACACTTTATGAAACTTGACAAGATAAAGATTATATGCGAAGTAAACATGACAGTATGTGGGAGCTTACCAGGGTGTGTTCTTTGTGTCAGTTTGGTTGTTTTGATAGCCAGTGGTGTGCATTTTAGGTCCCTTAACTATTTTAGAAGTGTCACGCGGGTCCTTGAATTATGAAAATCGGCATCCAAGTTATAGTGCAATGAGTGTGTCATCCAGGTCTAAATTAAGTTCAACACTAAACTAGTCTGAGGACCAATATTTCACCTAGCATGACATAATTATTGTGTTTGAAGGGCCTTGATGACGATTTTTATAGTTCGAGGACCTATGTGACATCCTTGAAAAAGTTCAGGTACCTAATGCGCACTTCACTCATATTCCAGTGCGGCGAGTGCTAATCCTCTTTACCGGTGTGCCCTAGGAAGTGTTTGGTTTGAGGGAGTTTTCTTTTATGAAACGTTTGAGGGAGTTTATACCCTCACCCTACTCGCTTATTTCTTCTTAGTGGAATGATAGACGACAATTGCATATTTTGGCGAACCAACCTGTGGTTGGTGGTTCTAGTCCTAGATTTTATATTGGTGCTCATATTTTTCTAGATTTATTTCAGTCTTTTTGGTAATCTTCGTTCAGTAGAAGGAGCGTTCCCGTCGACTATGTGGCGTCTGTGGTGACTTTGTCAATTTCAAGATGCTATGCCGGCTCAGTCTCTCAAAGGTGTTCATACGGCTAGAGTGTGTGTGCGCTCGTAGGGGTGAGTGTATGCATGTGTATGTGAGCGACATCGATTATACCGTATTTAGAAAGAAAAAGAAGACTATTGAGTATTTCTATACCTACTAATAAAGCAAGGTGTGTTTTGCCAATTTTTTCATCTGTTCACCACCGAAAAGAACTTATTTTCTATTCAAGGTGGTACTATATTCTTATGTGTTTGTCTACTAGAAAAAGAATTTTTAATTCGTGGGCCACGTGTTGTGGCCCAGTGAATCCAACCTACTTGTTTTTCTGCCCACGCAGCTGGGAAAATTCTCTTTTGCACACTGGGCGATAAATAGTTGGAGTTTCGCACAGGACAACCAATAATGGGATGGCCTATTTTCACTTTGTTTCTGTGTTTTACCTTTATTTTTATTCTCATTTGCCAATATCTTTTTTGCTTCCAAGTTTATTTTTCTTTTAGAATTTGTTTCGTAAACTAAAAATTCTCAAAAACTTTTAGACTTAAAAAATAAAATTTGGAAAATGTTCACAATTCCAAATTATTGTTACTATTTTGACAAATATGCGGAACTTGTTTCATATTTTCTCAAAAAAATAATTACTGTTTTAAAAAATTGGATATTTCTGAAAAGAAAATTGTATTTCAAAAAATGCTCCAAATTCAAAAAATATTCTTGTTTTAGTGAAATTTTCACAATTCAAAATAATGTTCATGTATAAAAGATACACATTTTCTAAAAATCTTATGAATTTTCAAAACATGTACCCATTTAAAAAAATGTTCACAAATTCAAATAACATTCATGCTTTTTATAAAATATTGGTGTTTTCAAAAAATGTCTGTGAGCTTTAAAAGATGTTCCCTTTCATTTTTTGTTCGCATTTTTCCAAAAATGTACATAATTTTCAAATAACTGTTAATGATTTAAAAAAAACAATGTTCCCTAGAATATTCAGAAAGTTCATACCTTAAAATCAACTCAATTGAAAGGATTGAAAGAAAAAGTAGATTGAATAACTCATAGGCCTTCTCTAGCGTACGATGACGTAACAAAACTCTTAAATGCCCTCGATTAATGAATGGAAAAATAGCAGTTTGATTCCTTCACATGCGGCGAAACCGGGAAGCTAAATGTTTTTTTGTATGGACACAGGATTTTGCTTGCACATATAATTCTCATCGACTTTAAATGCATACTATTTTATCTCTCGTTGCAAGGCACGGGCATATATGCTAGTGAGAACATAAATTCCGTCAGAATCACCATGCGAAACTGCAGCAGGTGGTGCAATGCTTCCATCCGCTAGCTAGGTCTCCGGGCCAAGGGATGCCTCTAGGTTACGGTCAAAACTATTTGATTCCACAACACATATTTGGTGGCTCGTTACCTTGAAACGATACCGTTTGCCCGTAACTTGTTCAGTCGTAAGAAGTCACTCCAGGTCACCAGGGATCACTAAGACGTCTTTCTTTCCTTGGTTTGTGGTTGGGTTTTGTTTCCCAACCTTTTCCTGGTTGTTGCAAATTAACCACGAACGGTTTTGAATGAAGAAAATATGGCAGGAATAAAGATGAGAATAGCATACGTGGACCAATGTAATGCAAAAAATGAAACATCCACGTTAAAAAAGGCACAATTCCTTCACATACATAGTATATTTTTTGAAACCGAGGCAAAAGATTTTTCTCATATACTAAGTAAGAGAGAATAACCCCTCAAAACATACCATGAGATTATTCTCCCAACAACAAAGACCCTAATTTCTTGGCACCCGCGGTGACCCAAAACTTCATTATTTCGTCGAAGATCATGCCTAGCAAAATCGTCAGAGAGGCGCTCTTGTGCCGGAAGACTTAAGTATTTCTCTCATTCCAAATGGACAAACGTACAATCATGGTGAGGAAAGCCATGGCCTTCCTATTGGGGACATCATTCCCCCAATGGTTGATCCACAAGCCGCCAGAGTATGCTCAAGGTGCCACGCAGTTTTGTCCATGTTCATAAGTTGAAGCTTACCAATGACCAAGTTCCAGAGACGAAGAGTGTATCAACATTTGGTGAAAAGGTGAAGCCCATATTCTTGCACTACTTTGCAAAGTGGACAAAGATCACTATTGACCACCCACGTTTTGTTAGTCTGTCTGTCATCCAAATACGGTCTTGAATTGTCAACCATGCGAAGAACTTTACTTTTGGAGACGCCCAAACCTTCCAAACAACATGCTCCATAGGAGAAAGGATATTTCCATGAAATTCATCCTTATATGCGGAGGCTGCAGGGTAGTGCCCACTAGTCGTGCTTTCCAAATGATGTTATCTTGGATGTGCTCATCAAATTGTACCTCATTGAGAAGAATCAAAAGCGTGAAAAATTCACAAATGTCTTGAATGAACACCATGGTAGGAGGCCCGATCTAGAAGATCCCAGCATTGTATCGAAGAGCCTCCCTAACTTTCCAATTCTTTCTTGTGGATGCCTCGTAGACAAGGGGCACAATATCCATGGGCTTATGCCCAAGAAACCAGGGGAGCTCCAAAACGCAGTCATAGCGCCATTGCCACGGTAATGGTGGTAGAGGCATTGAAGAAGTTGAGGTCCTCCTCCATCATTACATGGATTTCTCATCTCCACCCAAGGTTTGGAAGGCTCCTTCCACTCAAACCATGGCCACCCGAGCCTGAGAACGCGTACAAATTGGTCATTGTTGAGAACACCAAGACGGCCATACTCCGTAGGCCTACAAACCGCTGCCCATTTGACCTTGCAGTTTGCCCCGGTTCTCCTATTCGAAGCGGAGCAAATGAAAGCCCGCTCTAGCTTGTTGACATCTTGAGGAATGTCCAAGAGGTTGTTAATGTCGCTCTTCTCCACTCTCTCAAGAACTTCCCTCTGTGTGCTTTGGCTAATGTAAACAGGTAGGCGCGAGCATTTTAGGCGGCTAGGTTGCAGGAGCGGGAGCAACACAATTAATACTGGCTTTTCCCAAGCCATAACAGCTAGCGCAGTGAGTTTGCTTTCTTTCCTAGTGACCAAACGGCGACTGTGTCAAAAAGATAAGGACGGAATTGATATTGTATTGTATTACCACACACCCCGGTCAGGTGTTACGGTCACTTTGCAACACCCAGATTTTAAGCCAACTAAGAGCATCTACAGCCGGACTTGACAAATCCGGCGGCCCCTATGTGCCCACGGATGCATTCGGATGGCCCCTTTATCTCATGCTCGACATCCACATATCTCAACTCCAGACTCTCAGTTACATGCAAATCCATGGATGTCCATCATACATGCCAATGTCGCATGTAAATAACAAATGTTGGTAGCAGAAATACATAGTTCTCACATCAAATTTATTTTAAGTGCACAACTCAAAAATTAGCTCTTCGCTTTCCATTGTGGATCGCTCCACAAGATCATTGAGTAGATGCGCAAGCATCTGATGATCTTGACGATTTTGATGCACCCATAGAAAGTTCATAAGCTGATTTGCATCTTGATCTTCCGGGATATGAACTTGTTCTCCAGGCGCTTCAAAATCATTGGTTTGGGCAACACCATCACCCCCATCCTCGACAAATTGTGCAAAATAACAAAACATGCCATGAGCTGCCACAAAGTTTCTAATTCTCACACCATTGCAACTCCACAAACAATTCTCCAACGAGCTTGAAGCGCTTCGAATGCCCTCTCCACATCCTTCCTAGCTGCTTCCTGCATTGTTGCAAAGTGGGTTTGTTTGTTATTGTGTGGTTCGTATATGGTATTCACAAATGCCGCCCACTGAGGATTGATGTCATCGTCAAGATAGTATCTAATGTTGTAGTCCGGGTCATTGACACCGGAGATCATTGGTGTCACCTTGATACAAGGCCTCCTGAACACCGGAGATTGTTGAAGCACGTTGATGTCGCTGTGAGAACCCGACATTCCAAGAAAAGCATGCCCAATCCATAAGTCATGTGATGCCATTGCTTCCAGTATGATGGTGGCCTGTTTAGTGTGGCCTTGATACATTCCCTGCAAACCTTTGGGCAGTTTTCCATTGCCAATGCATGCAATCAATTGACCCGAGCATTCCTGAAAACCCACTAGCCTATCCAATAGCTGACATTTTTTATGTGTCCTGCACATTTGGTTCTCTCAGATATTCTGCTCCAAACACCTGCACCATGGTGCGGGCAAACTTGGCAGTAGTCTTCAGGCATGTGCTCTCCCTCATGTGGACCATCTCACCAAAGGCATCTGCGGCAGTACCAAGTGCAAGCATCTTCGGAGCAGTCGTGCATTTATGTTTAGCAGAGAATGAAAGTGGGCCGCAACAATCCCTTGTGAGTTTGAAGTGGTCATTGTGTGCCTCCACTCCCTCCACAATGCGCAAAAACATTGGTTTCCACATGCGAAAATAGCAATGAAACCATGGATCATTCTGGAAAGTTGGGTTCGGAGAAAAGTAGTCCTTGTGCAGTAGCCGTACTCTGGAGACCCTATCCCAATTGATCACATGTCTCCCTTTCATCGAGCCCTTGAAGTTCTGAATATGCTCCATCTGCCGGTTCATTTCCTCTTGCACGCTCATTACCATAATCATGTACACTTCTTTGTCTGAGTCCGACGAATCAAAGAACTCATCTTGAATAATTTGATCAAGCTTCGTCAGTCCATACTCCTCGCCCAACGAAGCATAAAAATTCATCATTTTTACTACAAATAAATAACAAAAAAAGGGGCGGACAATGTGTCAAACATATTGTGACGCCCCCGATTCAATCGTACACTAATCATACACGCAAACGTGTACGATCAAGATCAGGGACTCACGGGAAGATATCACAACACAACTCTACAAATAAAATAAGTCATACAAGCATCATATTATAAGCCAGGGGCCTCGAGGGATCGAATACAAGAGCTCGATCATAGACGAGTCAGTGGAAGCAACAATATCTGAGTACAGACATAAATTAAACAAGTTTGCCAAGAAGGCTAGCACAAACTGGGATGCAGATCGAAAGAGGCGCGGGCCTCCTGTCTGGGATCCTCCTAAACTACTCCTCATCGGCGGCGGCCTGCATGTAGTTGTAGGCACCTCCGGTGTAGTAGGAGTCGTCGTCGGTGGCGTCTGGCTCCTGGGCTCCAACATGTGGTCGCAACAACCAGGTATAGAAAGGGGAAAAAAGAGGGAGCAAAGCAACCATCAGTACTCATCCAAAGTACTCGCAATCAAGGATCTATACTACATATGCATTGGTATCAATGAAATGGATAGTATCTGTGGACTGAACTGCAGAATGCTAGAATAAGAGGGGGATAGCTAGTCCTATCGAAGACTACACTTCTGGCAGCCTCCATCTTGAAGCATATAGAAAAGAGTAGATGGTAAGTTAACCAAGTATCATCGCATAGTGATACGTCTCCAACGTATCTATAATTTTTGATTGTTCCATGCTATTATATTATCAATCTTGGATATTTTATATGCATTTATATGCTATTTTATATGATTTTTGGGACTAACCTATTAACCTAGAGCCCAGTGCCAATTTTTTTCCTTGTTTTTGAGTATCACAGAAAAGGAAAACCAAATGGAGTCCAATTGACCTGAAATTTCACAGAGATCATTTTTGGATCAGAAGAAGCCCACTGAGTATTGGAGATGGGCCAGAAGAGTCTCGGGGCACCCACGAGGGTGGGGGGCGCGCACCCCCCTGGGCGCGCCCCCCTACCTCGTGGCCGCCTCGGGGACCCCCCCTGACTTGTTCCTGACTCCAACAACTCTTATATATACCCAAACTTCCAGAAAGAAACTTAGATCGAGAGTTCCGCCGCCGCAAGCCTTTGTAGCCACCGAAAACCAATCTAGACCCGTTCCGACACCCTGCTGGAGGGGGGAATCCCTCTCCGGTGGCCATCTTCATCATCCCGGTGCTCTCCATGACGAGGAGGGAGTAGTTCACCCTCGGGGCTGAGGGTATGTACCGGTAGCTATGTGTTTAAGCTCTCTCTCTCTCTCGTGTTCTTGATTCGGCACGATCTTGATGTATCACGAGCTTTGCTATTGTAGTTGGATCTTATGATGTTTCTCCCCCTCTTCTCTCTTGTAATGGATTGAGTTTTCCCTTTGAAGTTATCTTATCGGATTAAGTCTTTAAGGATTTCAGAACACTTAATGCATGTCTTGCATGTGCTTATCTGTGGTGACAATGGGATATCACATGATCCACTTGATGTATGTTTTGGTGATCAGCTTGCGAGTTCCGTGACCTCGTGAACTTATGCGTAGGGGTTGACACATGTTTTCGTCTTGACTCTCCGGTAGAAACTTTGGGGCACTCTTTGAAATTCTTTGTGTTGGTTCAATAGATGAATCTGAGATTGTGTGATGCATATCGTATAATCATACCCAGGGATACTTGAGGTGACATTGGAGTATCTAGGTGACATTAGGGTTTTGGTTGATTTGTTTCTTAAGGTGTTATTCTAGTACGAACTCTAGGATAGATCGAACGAAAAGAATAGCTCCGTGTTATTTTACTACGGACTGTTGAATCGGATCAGAAAGGATAACTTTGAGGTGGTTTCATACCCTACAATAATCTCTTCGTTTGTTCTTAGCTATTAGTGACTTTGGAGTGACTCTTTGTTGCATGTCGAGGGATAGTTATATGATCCAATTATGTTATTATTGTTGAGAGAACTTGCACTAGTGAAAGTACGAACCCTAGGTCTTGTTTCAACGCATTTCGATACAGTTTGTGCTCACTTTTATCATTAGTTACCTTGCTGTTTTATATTTTCATATTACAAAAACATTTATCTACCATCCATATTGTACTTGCATCACCATCTCTTCGCCGAACCGGTGCACCTATACAATTTACCATTGTATTGGGTGTGTTGGGGACACAAGAGACTCTTTGCTATTTGGTTGCAGGGTTGCTTGAGAGAGACCATCTTCATCCTACGCCTCCCACGGATTGATAAACCTTAGGTCATCCACTTAGGAAATTTGTTACTGTCCTACAAACCTCTGCACTTGGAGGCCCAACAACGTCTACAAGAAGAAGGTTGTGTAGTAGACATCACATAGCATAATCCTACCCGGCGATCCTCCCCTCGTCTCCCTATGACAGAGCGATCACCGAGTTGTATCTGGCACATGGAAGGGTGTATTTTATTAAGTATCTAGTTCTAGTTGTCATAAGGTCAAGGTACAACTCTGGGTCGTCCTTTTACCGAGGGACACGACTATTCAAATAGATAAACTTCCCTGCAGGGGTGCACTACATAACCCAATATGCTCGATCCCCTTTGGATGGACACACTTTTTTGGGTCATTCCCGACCTCGGAAGATCAACACGTCGCAGCCCTACCTAGGCACAACAGAGAGGTCAACACGTTGGTTTAAATCCTATGCGCGCAGGGGTCTGGGCCCATCGCTCATTGCACACCTGCCTGTTGCGAGGGCGGTAGGAAGCAAACCTAGCCTCCCTAATACAAGAGCAGGCGTTGCAGTTCAATCCGACGCGCGCCGCTTAGTCGCTAACGTCAAGAAGGCTTCGGTTGATACCACGACGTCGAGTGCCCATAATTGTACCCGCGTAGTTGGTTAGTGCGTATAGGCCAGTGGCCAGACTCAGATCAAATACCAAGATCTCTTTAAGTGTGTTATTTTGAAGTAACCGCGGACACCGACTAGGGCCAAGCCCAGCTCTCTCCTAGGTGGTCTTAACCTGCCCTGTCGCTCCGCCACAAAGTAAAAGTTGGGGGGCCATCGGGAACTCAGGCCCACCACTACCTGGATGGAGCCACCTGTCCTTTCAGCCCCCACATTGAAATCAACTGCGGGTACTGTACAGCCGACCCGACTTTAGTCACCACATGTATCATATAATGTATACAAGTATATACCCGTGATCACCACCCGAGAGATCACGGCCCGGTAGTATCGCATGGCAGACGGACAAGAATGTAGGGCCACTGATGGAATACTAGCATCCTATATTACGCATTTAGGATTGCAGGTAAGGGTAACAACTATAGCAACAATGACAGGCCATGCAGCAGAATAGGATTAACCGAAAGCAGTAACATGCTACACTACTCTAATGCAAGCAGTAGAGAGAAGGAATAGGCGATATCAGGTTGATCAAAGGGGGGGGCTTGCCTGGAAGCTCAACCGAGAAGGAGGGGTCGTCAACACCGTAGTCATACTGGGTAGCAGCGGCATCGGTCTCGGTGTGTAGCGAGAGAAGAGTGGAAAGAAACAATAAATATAATGCAAACATATGCATGACGACGCATGACATGATAACGAGCGGTGCTAGGTGTGCCCTAATGCGGTAGAAGGTGATACCGGCAAAGGGGGGAAACATCCGGGAAAGTATTCCCGGTGTTTTGCGTTTTCGGACAAATGAACCGTAGGTGAAATGTTGCACGTTTGCTATGCTAGGGACGTGTGGCGGGCGAACGGACTATGCATTCGGATTCGTCTCGTTGTTCTTAGCAACTTTCATGTACAAAGTATTTTCATCCGAGTTACGGATTATTTTATATTAATTTTCAAAGTTTTAATCAACTTTTGACATTAGTGTATTTAATTAAACTTGAATTATTAAATAGCTATTCCGTTAAGTGCACCCAGTATTACACCCAGTCAGAGACTGACGGTGGATCCACTCAACTGCTGACTCAACAGTCAAAGCGGACCAGGTCAACAGGTGAACAGTGCAGGTGGGGGCCATCTGTCATTGGCTAGGTGATACACAGTCAGCACTTTGACTGGTCAAGGTGGGGCCACATGTCATAGACAGTGGCAATATTAACATAGTTTATTTAAAGTAATTAACTTAATTAGGCAGGGTGGGGCCTAGTGGTCAGTGGGTCAAATTGCTAACAGATTTTATTAGAGTTAAACCTAATCGCTAGAGTTGCATGGCCCATTGATAGTGGCCATCAGGATTGGTTTAATTAGCCTGCTAATTATGCCCATGATTAATTAGGTGTGGGTCCCGGTTGTCATTTATACATGGGTGGCGGATTGGAGTCCAGCTTAGTGGCTAATCCCGCGGGGTCCACCTATCGGTGGCCCACGTGACGGTTTGAATGGCCGGCCATGCCGGTGAGGCAGAACACGGTGGCGTGCTACCTCTTGAGCATGCATTGGTTTTCCCTTGAATAGGAAAGGGTGATGCAGCAAAGCAGCGTAAGTATTTCCCTCAGTTTTTGAGAACCAAGATATCAATCCAGTAGGAGACCACGCGCGAGTCACCTCGTACCTACACAAACAAATAAGAACCTCGCAACCAACGCGATAAAGGGGTTGTCAATCCCTTCACGTCCACTTGCAAGAGTGAGATCTGATAGAGATAATAATATCAAGATAAATATTTTTGGTATTCTTATGATATAAATTGAAATTAAAGATTGCAAAATAAAATAGATTGGAAACTTGTATGATGGAAAATAGACCCGGGGTCCATAGGTTTCACTAGTGGCTTCTCTCAAGATAGCATAGGTATTACGGTGGGTGAACAAATTACTGCCGAGCAATTGATAGAATTGAGCATATTTATGAGAATATCTAGGTATGATCATGTATATAGGCATCACGTCCGTGACAAGTAGACCGACTCCTGCCTGCATCTACTACTATTACTGCACACATCGACCGCTATCTAGCATGCATCTAGAGTATTAAGTTCATAAGAATAGAGTAACGCCTTAGGCAAGATGACATGATATAGAGGGATGAACTCATGCAATATCATATAAACCCCATCTTTTTATCCTCGATGGCAACAATACAATACGTGTCATTTCCCTTTCTGTCACTGGGATCGAGCACCGCAAGATTGAACCCAAAGCTAAGCACGTCTCCCATTGCAAGAAAGATCAATCTAGTAGGCCAAACCAAACTGATAATTCGAAGAGACTTGCAAAGATAACCAATCATACATAAAAGAATTCAGAGAAGATTCAAATATTGTTCATAGATAGTCTTGATCATAAACCCACAATTCATCGGATCTTGACAAACACACCGCAAAAGAAGATTACATCAAATAGATCTCCAAGAGAATCGAGGTGAGCTTTGTATTGAGATCCAAAGAGGGAGAAGAAGCCATCTAGCTAATAACTATGGACCCAAAGGTCTGAGGTATACTACTCACACATCATCGGAGGGGTCATGGAGTTGATGTAGATGCCCTCCTTGATCAATGCCCCCTCCGGCGGAGCTCTGGAAAAGGCCCCAAGATGGGATCTCTTGGGTACAGAAGGTTGCGGCGGTGGAAATACGGTTTCGTGGTGCTCCTGGATGTTTTCAGGGTATGTGAATATATATAGGAGGAAGAAGTAGGTCGGTTGAGCCACGAGGGGGAGGGTGCGCCCCCTGCCTCGTGGCCTCCTCGTTGGTTGCTTCACGTCCACTCCAAGTCCTTTGGATCATGTTTGTTCCAAAAATCATGCTCTCGAAGGTTTCATTCCGTTTGGACTCCGTTTGATATTCCTTTTCTGTGAAACACTGAAATAGGCAAAAAACAACAATTTGGGATGGGCCTCCGGTTAATAGGTTAGTCCCAAAAATAATATAAAAGTGTAAAATAAAGCCCATTAAACATCCAAAACAGAATATATAATAAGACGGAAAAATAAAAAATTATAGATACGTTGGAGACGTATCAAGCATCCCCAAGCTTAATTCCTGCTCGTCCTCGAGTAGGTAAATGATAAAAAACAGAATTTTTGATGTGGAATGCTTTCTATAATATTCTTCAATGTATTTTTCTCTATTGTGGCATGAATGTTTAGATCCGAAAGATTCAAGATAAAAGTTTATTGTTGACATAAAAATAGTAATACTCCAAGTATGCTAATCAAGCAATTATGTCTTATCAAAATACCATAGCCAAAGAATACTTATCCCTACAAAGTCATATAGTTTGGCCATGTTTCATTTTCATCACACAAAATGCTCTCATCATGCACAACCTCGATGACAAGCCAAGCAATTGTTTCATACTTAGACTTTTCAAACTCTTTAAACTTTTACGCAATATATGAGCGCGAGCCATGAACATAGCACTATGGGTGGAATAGAATATGATGATTGAGGTTGTGTGAGAAGATAAAAAGGGATAAAGTCTCACATTGACGCAGTTAATCAATGGGCTATGGAGATGCCCACCGATTGATGTCAATGCAAGGAGTAGGGATTGTCATGCAACGGATGCACTAGAGCTATAAATATATGAAAGCTCATCAAAGAAACTAAGTGGGTGTGCATCCAACTTGCTTCTCACGAAAACCTAGGGCATTTGAGGAAGCCCATCATTGGAATATACATGCCAAGTTCTATAATGAAAAAATCCCACTGGTTTATGAAAGTGACAACATAGGAGACTCTCTATCATGAAGATCATGGCGCTACTTTGAAGCACAAGTGTGAAAAAAGGATAGTAACATTGTCCCTTCTCTCTTTTTCTCTCTTTTTTTATTTGGGACTTCTTCCTCTTTTTTTCTTTTGCCTCTTTTCTCTCTTTTTTTTCGTCCGGAGTCTCATCCCGACTTGTGGGGGAATCATAGTCTCCATCATCCTTTCCTCACTGGGACAATGCTCTAATAATGATTATCATCACACTTCTTTTTACTTACAACTCAAGAATTACAACTCAATACTTAGAACAAAATATGACTCTATGTGAATGCCTCCGGCAGTGTACCGGGTTATGCAATGAATCAAGAGTGACATGTATGAAAAATTATGAATGGTGGCTTTGCCATAAATACGATGTCAACTACATGATCATGTATGGCAATATGACAATGATGATGCGTGTCATAATAAATGGAATGGTGGAAAGTTGCATGGCAATATATCTTGGAATGGCTATGGAAATGCCATAAGAGGTAGGTATGGTGGCTGTTTTGAGGAAGATATAAGGAGGCTTATGTGTGATAGAGCATATCATATCACGGGGTTTGGATGCACCGGCGAAGTTTTCACCAACTCTCAAGGTAAGATAGGGCAATGCACGGTACCGAAGAGGCTAGCAATGATGGAAGGGTGAGAGTGCGTATAATCCATGGACACAACATTAGTCATAAAGAACCAAGCATTACGCGCATGCTCCTAGGGGGATAGATTGGTAGGAAAAGACCATCGCTCGTCCCCGACCGCCACTCATAAGGAAAGCAATCAAAGAACACCCCATGGTTCAAATTTTTCACATAACATTTACCATACGTGCATGCTACGGGACTTGCCAACTTCAACACAAGTATTCATCAATTTCACAATTACTCAACTAGCACACCTCTAATATTACCACCTTTATATCTCAAAACAATCTATCATGCATCCAACTTCTCTTAGAATTTAAAATTTATAACCAAAGTGAATTACCATGCTATTCTAAAGGACTCTCAAAATGATAAAACTGAAGCATGAAAGATCAATTGTTTCTATAAAATAGAACCACCACCGTGCTCTAAAAGATATAAGCGAAGCACTAGAGCAAAAATTATCCAATTCAAAAGATATAAGTGAAGCACATAGAGTATTCTAATAAATTCCAATTCATGTGTATCTCTCCCAAAAGGTGTGTACAGCAAGGATGATTGTGGTAAACTAAAAATCAAAGACTCAAATCATACAAGACGCTCCAAGAAAAATACATATCATGTGGTGAATAAAAATATAGCTCTAAGTAAAGTTACCGATAGAAGTAGACGAAAGAGGGGATGCCTTCCGGGGCATCCCCAAGCTTTGGCTTTTAGGTGTCCTTAGATTATCTTGGGGTGCCATGGGCATCCCCAAGCTTAGGCTCTTGCCACTACTTGTTCCATAATCCATCAAATCTTTACCCAAAACTTGAAAACTTCACAACACAAAACTTAAAAGAAAATCTTCGTGAGCTCCGTTAGTAAAAGAAAACAAACCACCACTTGAAGGTGCTGTAGTGAAGTCATTCTTTATTTATATTGGTGTTAAACCTACTATATTCCAACTTTTCTAGGGTTCATAAACTCTATTACTAGCCATAGATTCATCAAAATAAGGAAACAACACACGAAAAACAGAATCTATCAAAAACAGAACAGTCTGTAGTAATCTGTAGGTTTCGAATACTTCTAGAACCCCAAAAATTCTAAAATAAATTGCTGGACATGATCAATTTATCTCTTAATCATCTGCAAAAAGTATTAACTAAATAGCACTCTTCAGTAGAAAAATGGCAGCAATTCTCGTGAGCGCTAAAGTTTCTGTTTTTTACAGCAAGATCAAAAAGACTTCCCCAAGTCTTCCCAACGGTTCTACTTGGCACAAACACTAATTAAACACAAAAGACACAACCAAAATAGAGGCTAGATAAATTATTTATTGAATAACAGCAAGGAAAAATATTGGGTTGTCTCCCAACAAGCGCTTTTCTTTAAAGCCTTATAGCTAGGCATAAGATTTCAACGATGCTCACATGAAAGACAAGAATTGAAGCACAAAGAGAGCATCATAAAACACGTGACAAACACATCTAAGTCTAACATACTTCCTATGCATAGGAATCTTATAGGCAAACAAATTATCAAGGTAAGCAAAAACTAGCATATGCAAGGAGGCGGAAAGAAACAATAGCAATCTCAACATAACGAGAGGTAATTTAGTAACATGAAAATTTCTACCACCATATTTTCCTCTCTCATAATAATTACATGTAGGATCATAAGAAAATTCAACAAAATAGCTATCACATGAAATATTTTCAACACGATTCACATGCATGAAAAGTTGACACTCTTCCAAAATAGTGGGATTAACATTAAGAAAAGTCATGACCTCTCCAAACCCACTTTTATCAAAAAATTCATAAGATTGAACATTCTCCAAATATGTGGGATCTAAAGTTGACACTCTTCCAAACCCACTTTTAATAATATTACAAACACTATTATCAATCTCATATTCATCATGGGGCTTAAATAAATTTTCAAGATCATAAGGAGGATCACCCCAATCATGATCATTGCAACAAGTAGTAGACATAGCAAAACTAGCATCCCCAAGCTTAGGGTTTTGCATATTATAAGCACAATTGACATTAATAGAGTTTATACTATCATCATTGCAATCATGCTTTCTATAAGATCCATCGTGAATCACTCCATAAAGTACTTCATCCCAGTTTTCAGTTTCATGAATTTCAAGCAAAACTTCATAGAGATAATCTAGTGCACAAAACTCACTAGCAATTGGTTCATCATAATTGGATCTCTTAAAAAGATTAGAAAACGGGTGAGGATCCATAGATCTTAGGTTCTCTGTTTAGCAATAAATAAACAACTATTCCAACCAAACGAGCAAACGAGCCAAGTAGGACATCAAAGCAAATGGAAAGACGAACATAAGAAGGGCGAATAAAACAGCAAGGGTGAATTGGGGAGAGGAAAATGAGAGGCAAATGGCAAATAATGTAATGCGAAGGATAAGAGTTGTGATAGGTACTTGGTATGTCTTGACTTGGCGTAGATCTCCCCGGCAACGGCGCCAGAAATCCTTCTTGATACCTCTTGAGCATGTGTTGGTTTTCCCTTGAAGAGGAAAGGGTGATGCAGCAAAGCAGCGTAAGTATTTCCCTCATTTTTTTGAGAACCAAGGTATCAATCCAGTAGGAGACCACACGCGAGTCACTTCTACCTCTTGAGCACTGCGTTGGTTTTCTCTTGAGGAGGAAAGGTGATGCAGCAAAGTAGCGTAAGTACTTCCCTCAGTTTTTGAGAACCAAGGTATCAATCCAGTAGGAGGCCACACACGAGTCCCTCGCACCTACACAAACAAATAAAATCCTCACAACCAATGCAATAAGGGGGTTGTCAATCCCTTCACAGTCACTTACGAAAGTGAGATCTGATAGATATAATAAGATAATATTTTTGGTATTTTTATGATAAAGATGCAAAGTAAAGAAAGCAAAATAAACGGAAAAGGAAATAGCTTGTTGACGGAAGATTAATATGATGGAAAATAGACCCGGAGGCCATAGGTTTCACTAGTAGCTTCTCTCGGGAGCATAAGTATTACGATGGGTAAACAAATTACTGTTGAGCAATTGACAGAATTGAGCATAGTTATGAGAATATCTAGGTATGATCATGTATATAGGCATCAAGTCCGAGACAAGTAGACCGACTCCTGCCTGCATCTACTACTATTACTCCACACATCGACCGCTATCCAGCATGCATCTAGAGTATTAAGTTCAAAAGAACAGAGTAACGCTTTAAGCAAGATGACATGATGTAGAGGGATAAACTCATGCAATATGAAATAAACCCCATCTTTTTATCCTCGATGGCAACAATACAATACGTGCCTTGCTGCCCCTACTGTCACTGGGAAAGGACACCACAAGATTGAACCCAAATCTAAGCACTTCTCCCATTGCAAGAAAGATCAATCTAGTAGGCCAAACCAAACTGATAATTCGAAGAGACTTGCAAAGATAACCAATCATACATAAAAGAATTCAGAGAAGATTCAAATATTGTTCATAGATAAACTTGATCATAAACCCACAATTCATCAGTCTCAACAAACACACCGCAAAAGAAGATTACATCGAATAGATCTCCACAAGAGAGGGGGAGAACTTTGTATTGAGATCCAAAAAGAGAGAAGAAGCCATCTAGCTAATAACTATGGACCTGAAGGTCTGAAGTAAAGTACTCACACTTCATCGGAGAGGCTATGGTGTTGATGTAGAAGGCCTCCGTGATCGATGCCCCCTCCGGCGGAGCTCCGGAAAAGGCCCCAAGATTGGATCTCACAGATACAGAAAGTTACGGTGGTGGAATTAGGGTTTTGGCTCCGTATCTGGTAGTTTGGGGGTACGTAGGTATATATAGGAGGAAGAAGTATGTTGGTGGAGCAACATGGGCCCCACGAGGGTGGAGGGCGCGCCTGGGGGGGGGGGGGTAGGCGCGCCCCACTACCTCGTGCCCTCCTGGTTGCTTTCTTGACATAGGGTCCAAGTCCTCTGGATCATGTTCGTTCCAAAAATCACGTTCCCGAAGGTTTCATTTCGTTTGGACTCCGTTTGATATTCTTTTTCTATGAAACTCTGAAATAGGCAAAAAACAACAATTCTAGGCTGGGCCTCCGGTTAATAGGTTAGTCCCAAAAATAATATAGAAGTGTATAATCAAGCCCGATAATGTCCAAAACAGGATATAATATAGCATGGAACAATCAAAAATTATAGATACGTTGGAGACGTATCAAGCATCCCCAAGCTTAATTCCTGCTCGTCCTCGAGTAGGTAAATGATAAAAACAGAATTTTTGATGTGGAATGATACTTGGCATAATTTCAATGTTATTCTCTTAATTGTGGTGTGAATATTCAGATCTGAAAGATTCAAGACAAAAGTTCAATATTGACATAGAAATAATAATACTTCAAGCATACTAACTAAGCAATTATGTCTCTTCAAAATAACATGGCCAAAGAAAGTTATCTCTACAAAATCATATAGTCTGGCTATGCTCCATCTTCACCACACAAAGTATTTAAATCACTTTTGGTGTTCTCAAACTTTTTCAATCTTCACGCAATACATGAGCATGAGCCATGGACATAGCACTATATGTGGAATAGAATGGTGGTTCTGGAGAAGACAAAAAAGGAGAAGATAGTCTCACATCAACTAGGCGTATCAACGGGCTAAGGAGATTCCCACTAATAGATATCAATGTGAGTGAGTAGGGATTGCCATGCAACGGATGCACTAGAGCTATAAGTATATGAAAGCTCAACAAAAGGAACTAAGTGGTTGTGCATCGAACTCGCTTGCTCATGAAGACCTAGGGCATTTTGAGGAAGCCCATCATTGCAATATACAAGCCAAGTTCTATAATGAAAAATTCCCACTAGTATATCAAAGTGATATCATAGGAGACTCTCTATCATGAAGATCATGGTGCTACTTTGAAGCACAAGTGTGGTAAAAGGATAGTAGCATTGTCCCTTCTCTCTTTTTCTCTCATTTTTTATTTGGGCCTCTTTTTTTATGGCCTCTTTTTTTTAGTCCGGAGTCTCATCCCGACTTGTGGGGGAATCATAGTCTCCATCATCCTTTCCTCATTTGGGACAATGCTCTAAAATGATGATCATCACATTTTTATTTACTTACAACTCAACAATTACAACTCAATACTTAGAACAAAATATGACTCTATGCGAATGCCTCCGGCGGTGTACCGGGATATCCAATGAATCAAGAGTGACATGTACGAAAGAATTATGAATGGTGGCTTTGCCACAAATACAATGTCAACTACATGATCATGCAAAGCTATATGACAATGATGGAGCGTGTCATAATAAACGGAACAGTGGTAAGTTGCATGGCAGTATATCTCGGAATGGCTATGGAAATGCCATGATAGGTAGGTATGGTGGCTGTTTTGAGGAAGCTATTTGGTGGGTTTATGATACCGGCAAAAAGTGCGCGGTATTAGAGAGGCTAGCAATGGTGGAAGGAAGAAAGTGCGTATAATCCATGGACTCAACATTAGTCATAAAGAACTCATATACTTATTGCAAAAATCTACAATTTATCTAAGCAAAGTATTACACGCATGCTCCTAGGGGGATAGATTGGTAGGAAAAGACCATCGCTCATCCCCGACCGCCACTCATAAGGAAGACAATCTATAAATAAATCATGCTCCGTGTCGGTGTCAAAACCGGCGGATCTCGGGTAGGGGGTCCCAAACTGTGCGTCTAAGGAGGATGGTAACAGGAAGCAGGGGACACGATGTTTACCCAGGTTCGGGCCCTCTTGATGGAGGTAATACCCTATGTCATGCTTGATTGTTCTTGATGATATGAGTATTACAAGAGTTGATCTACCACGAGATCGTAGAGGCTAAACCCTAGAAGCTAGCCTATGGTATGATTGTATGTGTTGTCCTACGGACTAAACCCTCCTGTTTATGCAGACACCGGAGGGGCTAGGGTTACACACAGTCGGTTACAAGGGAGGAGATCTTCATATCCGTATTGCCTAGCTTGCCTTCCACGCCAAGGAGAGTCCCATCCGGACACGGGACGAAGTCTTCAATCTTGTATCTTCATGGTCCAATAGTCCGGCTATCCGGAGACTCCCTAATCCAGGACTCCCGCAGTAGCCCCTGAACCAGGCTTCAATGACGATGAGTCCCGTGCGTAGTATTGTCTTCGGCATTGCAAGGCGAGTTCCTCCTCCGAATACTCCATGGAAGATTTTGAACACAAGGATAGTGTCCGGCTCTGCAAAACAAGTTCCACATACCACCATAGAGAGAATAATATTTCCACAAATCTAATCTGCTGATGTGTTTTGACAGCATGACGTTACATCATGGCCCGGTCATTATTCGAACCATTTTTCTCAACCAGCACCGCACATATCGCGAGGTGGTTTTATTGACACGTCTTGTTGAAGCAGAGATCGTACCCCCCTTATTACAGGATTCTCATCAATACGGACGTGGGTAACCCACTCGTGCCTGTTGGTATGACTCCTCGATTTTAGACGAGTCCAAAACGGCCGCGAGGAGGACGCTTGACATTCACCCTCTTTATAAAGAGGCCAAGACCTGTCCCTTTTTCCCCTCGCGCCAAACGAATCCTTCCCCCACCTTGAGTTCCAACACCCCAGGCTCAGGTCAGGCACTTCGGACCTTCAACCATATCCGGATCCAACCTGCAAGGTTGGTGGATGCCTTCCTCTGTCACAGAGGAGGACATCAAGAAGCTGAGAGAGGCCAGATATCTGACCGCCGAAATTCGCACAGGCTGCCCGCCCAGGGGCAGGTCATCCCCACTCCCGAACCCAATGAGAGTGTTGTATTTATCTCTCACTTCCTCCGAGGACTAGGCCTCACTCTGGATCCCTTTGTTATGGGACTCATGTTCTATTATGGGCTGGATTTCCATGATCTGGCCCCGGATTCCCTCCTTCACATCTCGTTGTTTATCGTTGTATGTGAGGCCTTCCTCCGCACTACCTCTCACTTCGGCCTGTGGCTCAAGACCTTCAATGTGAAGCCGAAGATGATTGAGGGGCAGCACGTAGACTGCAAAGGTGTCGTAATAAGCAAAAGCGCTAATGCTCCATGGCCAGAGGGTTCCTTCCCAGAGGTATCCGGTTTGTGGCAGCGGGAATGGTTTTATATCACAGCTCCCCGAAGTGCCAAGTGGGCAGCCATCCCTGCCTTTCGCTCAGGCCCCCCACCACAATTGACATCATGGATCAGCGAGGGGCTAAACTGGGGTCCGGTAAAGGATGTGCCGATATTGCAGAGTCGCATCCGAGATATCATTGAGAGAGACGTCAACCTAGTCACGGTGATGTAGGTCATGCTATTTCACCAGGTCCCGCCTTGCAAATGTAGACCTCTCCGTTTGTGGGAGTTCAACCCAGAGGGACCGCGAATCATTCAGCACTTCCTCGGCATGACGCTCGAGGGGATGTACAAGTTGTTCTTCGGATCACAAATAAAGTGTCCGGACACCACAGAGGATGCGGGTCTGAGCTGTAATCGCCCGGATACCCAAGTAAGTAATCCCATGGCCGAACACATTGTTTCTCTTATTCATCATAACATCATTCTGAGATGTCGCTCTTTGACCAGGACTGGATAACAAAGGCGAAGATGATCAGGTGTCCGACCCCCCTTCCTGAGGGCTTGGCCAATCCAGTACTAGACAGAATGCTGGAGCCAGCGCCTTATCAAGTGCCCTCAAAGGAAGATAAATGGGGGAATAAAGAGGACGGAAGTGAGCCTCACTCACTACTTGCCCCAACCGGGGGAACGAGCGCCTCCGCGAAGGAGGACAACCAGGGAGAAGAATCTGACATTCCCTCTCCCCGGGGAAGGAAGAGGACCACCTTTGAAGATCCGGAAACAGAGGTTTCCAAACGAGGGAAGAAATCTTCGCCAGAGGGTCCTGCCCCGGGGGTACCCTTGCCACACAATGTCCGCAAGGGAATCAGCCCTCTACCGAGCTGTAAGTAATCAAAAAGTACTTAATAGTGAAAATATCCTACCTTACTTCTGAAGACAATAACCGAAGCTTATATCTTGTAGTTCGGATCGTAGCCCTTCTCGACAGAGTTCGTCTTTGGGGGATCTTCTTCCGGAGATGATGGAGAGCAAAACACCTCCCCCTGCCACCCCGCCTCATGAAGCGGGCGACCCTGAAGTGTCGTCGCGGAGGGTTTCTCCTGATCCGCCAAGGCCAGGGGGTAATCCCTTGGCCACCCGGAGTCCTCAGTATTCGGCTCCTAAAGAGAGCAACAAAAAGAGTCCGGAACCATATATTGTGCGGTCGGACGCACTGAAGGATCTTCTGGAGCAAGCGACCATCTTAGAAGTGCATCGTACACTAATGAGTACGGTAGTTGAAAGGATTTAATCCGTTGAAAGCGGATTGCATGAAGCTTTTATGAGTCTGCTGAAAGGCTTCGAGGTACGTGACATAGTGTATGTTTTTGACAGTACCTCACACGTTAGGTGTGCCCTATGCAGATAGTAGCCCCTGAGACTCTGGTTGTCGTTGAAAATGGCGGCAAACAGAAGATCATAGTCCCAGGTAATAACCAGACTGCCTTTATGTGCAGGTGGCTGAAGCTCCGGTGGCTAGCCGGACTGATGGGTTTGTCGAGCTAAAACGACAACTTGATGCGGCAGATGCCGACATTGTGCTTGTCAACAAGTGGCTTGACGAGGCACAGGGTAAGTGATTTCTCCGGTGATCAATGCATAGTAAGAGGATCAGGATGCCAATATCTTTAATATGTTGTGACTACAGATGGAGCTGCCGCCATGGAGACCCTTCAGACAGAGCTTGCCCGGGCCAAGGAACAAGCAAGGAATAGAGATGCGGCCGCTCTAAGGGCGGTCGAAGAGCTGCGGGCCGAATAGCCCGCGCATCGCCAGAGCAAGGAAAGGATAACCCAGATGGCCATTGAGTTGAAAGATGCCGCTGCCCGTTACCAGCTTCTTGAAGAAGAAAGCTGAGCGAGGGCGACGGACATAGAGAAGACCATGGTAGCAGCCAAGGAAGCCCGCTCTAAAATCAAAGCGACGAAGGAGGAGCTACATCAAGCTGCGGATATCGTGGCTGGGAAGCCCTTCTTGTCACAGACTAAGTTCGGAGATCCGAAGTATGCTTCTCTTGACCAACTATGGAGTTCTGCGGATGCCTACGTGGATTTGGCGGCAAGTGCTGCTAATGCGGCCGAGTACTTCAAGGATCAAGGAGATCGCGAAGTGGAAAAGCTATTCTGGTCACAGTTCCATGCTCCAATGCGTCCGCTGCTGCTAAATGAGCAAATGGCCGAGTGGGCTGAGCTCCATAGGTTGTCTGGACTCGCCATGAGGTCCGTTGTGGATCATCTGTGGCCGGGAGGGCGAAGGCCGAATAGTTACTTTAGTTTGGTGTAACAATTCCTTGGTGTTGTGCCGCACATTGATGCTATGAAGAGGTCGGCGTGCATAGAGGGTGCGCGGATGGCCTTTGCCTGTGTCAAGACATACTGGGCAGAGATGGAGGCTACCACTGTTGCAACACGGGGTTCGGCCGTGGGCCGAGTGGCTGCCGTGCACTACTTTGAAGAAGTTCTTGAAGGCGCTCATTTGATATAGGCTCAGTGCTCGAAGAATATTATGTTCTAGTGACATGTACTCCCATTGTAAAAACAATGTTTTATTGAGTTATGAAGGCTGTGTTTATACTTTTGCCTGAAAGTATTATGATGCCTCTTGTGCGGCCGTTTATGTATATATGTATATAACCTGAAAGTTTGCAGTCGTCGGCTTCCGCCCCCACACATATAATGCGGGGGTGTTCGCAAAAAACGCGTATTCACACTTGATCCAACGTCTTGGTCCATTAAGGAGGTGGTAGCGCAGCGAACGAGGTAATCAAACTATATTGCTTTAACACTTTCACTTAGCCATAGGAGTTTGACGGTGGGGCTACTATATAGCCCCTGGTACTTCTGCACTCGTCCGAATATGGGGCGCATACGTACATGACCGGGAAACGGCCCTTCGTTAATGCGGAGGAATCCCGAAGATTCCACTGGGTCATCGAGTGGTTGACCAGTCTCGCGCTATATCATGACAGTCAGTTTTCAACATTCTCTACTGAGGTGCCCATCCGGATGAACCAGGGCACAATCGCAGTAGTTCTCCCAGTGCTACCTTAGCCGATATAGCGGAACATAAGGTACCAAAACATGGAGCCGGGCAAACCCAACATTTGACTAAATACATGATTCGGAGCTGATGCATATAAGGCCAAACTCGCAACGCCGAACACTCCCTAAGGTATTCAGTCTTTATAACATATGCCGGGCTGAACAGTGCCCTTAATAATAAACTGAAAGTGCAACTATCCCTAGGTGGTTTTGGTAATTCATAACAACATATAGCTCATTGAGCTAATGCTATTCCAAGATGATTATTTCAGGAAAGCTCAATGATTGGCATGGCATGGATGTGAAAGTGGAACCCTCAAAATGCTAAGGACAAAGGATTGGCTCAAGCTCAAAAGCTCAAGACTCTTCATTTTATATTTTAGTGATCCAAGATCACATTGAGTCTTTAGGAAAAGCCAATACTATCAAGGATGGATGAGGTGTCGCTTAATGAGCCTCTTGCTTCATGTGCTAAGTGATATGCTCCAAAACCCTCAACTACTTTCCCATATCCACATATGACCTAAACCCTAAGCCAAACTCGGTCCTACCGATTCTTCCTATCCGGCGCCACCGAGTTTCACTTGTCATTAGCCACTGCCAAACCCTAGCAATTCAGTTCTACCGATAAGGATCTCGGTCTCACTGAGATGGGTTGCAAACTCTCTGTTTCCCTTTCGTAACTTTTCGGTCTCGCCGAAAGAGTGAATCGGTCCCACCAAGATTGCAATGTAAACTCAGTGTTTCCCCTTTGTAACTTTTCGGTCTCACCGAGTTCCACTCGGTCTCACCGAAAGATCAAATCGGTCCCACCGAGTTTTCCTGACCAACTCTCTGGTTAGCTAATTACCAAATTCGGTCTCACCGAGTTTGTGTAATCGGTCTCACCGAGATTACGTTATGCCCAAACCCTAACCATATCGGTCCTACCGAGTTGCATGTCAGTCCCACCGAAAATCTCTAACGGTCACTAGGTTTACATTTTCGGTCCGACCGAGTTTATTGATTCGGTCCCACCAAGATTGGAAAACTGTGTAACGATTGGATTTTGTGTGGAGGCTATATATACCCCTCCACCTCCTCTTCATTCGAGGAGAGAGCCATCAGAAAACACACACCATTCCAACTCATATGTTCTGAGAGAGAACCACCTACTCATGTGTTGAGACCAAGATATTCCATTCCTACCATATGAATCTTGATCTCTAGCCTTGCCAAGTTGCTTTCCACTCAAATCATCTTTCCACTAAATCCAAATCCTATGAGAGAGAGTTGATGTTGGGGAGACTATCATTTGAAGCACAAGAGCAAGGAGTTCATTACCTACACACCATTTGTTACTTCTTGGAGAGTGGTGTCTCCTAGATTGGCTAGGTGTCACTTGGGAGCCTCCGACAAGATTTTGGAGTTGAACCGAGGAGTTTGTAAGGGCAAGGAGATCGCCTACTTTGTGAAGATCTACCGCTAGTGAGGCAAGTCCTGTGTGGGCGATGGCCATGGTGGGATAGACAAGGTTGCTTCTTCGTGGACCCTTTGTGGGTGGTTGCTTCTTCGTGGACCCTTCGTGGGTGGAGCCCTGTGTGGACTCGCGCAACCGTTACCCTTGGGTGGAGCCCTGTGTGGACTCGCGCAACCGTTACCCTTCGTGGGTTGAAGTGTCCATCAACGTGGATGTAGGATAGAACCACCTATCCGAACCACGGGAAAAACATCCGTGTCTCCAATTGCGTTTGAATTCTCCAAACCCTTCCCTTTACATTCTTGCAAGTTGCATGCTTTACTTTCCGCTGCCTATATACTCTTTGCATGCTTGCTTGAATTATGTGATGATTGCTTGACTTGTCCTAAATTAGTTAAAATCTGCCAAGAACTAAAATTGGGAAAAGGTTAAGTTTTTATTTGGTCAAGTACTCTAATCACCCCCCTCTAGACATACTTTCGATGCTACATAAACCCCGGGTGTCTAGGTACGTGCAATATCCTGACGTGGCCACATGCCAATACGTCGGCATCCTTCTTGGTTGTATTGAGTATCCGGAGGATGTGAGCAACAAGAGACAGTAAAAAAGGTTGACGCGGGGTCTTAATATAAAAAGAAACCTTTGAGCGGGTCCCTGCTGCATGTCTGCGCATGTGTCTCCGTTGTGCCGTCTCCTGGACGGGTGTAGCACGATTGTCATCTGTAAAAGAGAAGAACTTAGGTGAAAATTGCCGTGCTAGAAAATTGGTTATTGTCAATAAACCATTAAAATTTAAGATAAGTAAATTTGAGCCGGACTAGCCCTGATTACACGCGGGAAGCCCTTGGTACCGTTTAGGAGGGCTTGACTATCAAACCAATCTCATGTATATGTAGTGGTGCACCAGACTCGTCTAACCGTGTCCGTGGTCTTGACGACCTGTCATTTTTTCTGGTTGTTGAGGCCGTCTAGTGCTCGGCGGCTAAAGCCACCGCACATTCTTCCGCGTGTAGAGCACGCTCAGTATTTCCGCTAAATGTGATGGTGCCACGTGGACCGGGCATCCTAAGCTTGAGAGAAGCGTAATGCGGGATTGCATTAAAACAAGCGAAGGCCACTCTTCCGAGTAGTGCCTCATAGCCACTTCGGAATGGAGCGATGTAGAAATTTAACCTTTTGCTTCGGAAGTTGTCGGAAGAACCGAATACAACCTCTAGTAATAGAGAGCCCGTGCAGCGGGCCTCTAGGCCTGGTATTACTCCCTTGAAGGTAGTAGTACGATGGCTTATTTTTGATGGGTCTATCCCCATTTTGCGGACTGTGTCCTGATATATCAGGTTTAGACCACTGTCGCCGTCCATGAGGACTTGTGTGAGATGGTATCTGTTTATTATTGGGTCTAACACCAAGGCAGCCAATCCTTCATGCCGGATGCTTGTCGCGTGATCCCCACGATCAAAAGTGATCGGGCAGGCCAACCAGGGGTTGAACCTAGGGGTGACGGGCTCTATGTCGCGTGTGTCTCGGAGTGCATGTTTGCTTTGCCTCTTCGTCACATGGATCATGTTGACTGTTTTAACCTCTGGTAGGAATTTTTCTGTCCTCCAGTGCTTTGCTGGCGAGGTTCGTCCTCGTCTTCGCTTGGTATCTCCCCCCCTTGTGTTCAGCGTTTAGCTTACCGGCCTGCTTGAAAACCCAACATTATCTGTGGGTGTGATTTGCAGGTTTATCGGGGGTGCCATGAATCTGACATAGTTTGTAAAGAATCTTGTTTAGGCCAGACGGTCCGTCTCTGCTGCCTTTGAAAGGCTTTTTCCGCTGACCTGGTCGAGAGCCCCTGAAATCCGGCGTTTACCGCCATATTATCTGGGCTATCCTCTTTATTTCGACGCTTTCTTTTATTGCATCGTGGTTTTCCATTGCCATCCCTAACTTCGGATATGTTTGGGTCGCTGGTGCTGCTGTGGGCTAACCAGCTATCTTTGCCCATGCAAAAGCGGGTCATGAGACTTGTTAGAGCTGCCATTGTTCTCGGTTTTTCTTGGCCGAGGTGTCTGGCGAGCCATTCGTCTCGGATCCTGTGTTTGAAAGCTGCTAAGGCTTCAGCGTCTGGACAGTCGACGATTTGGTTCTTCTTGGTGAGAAACCTGTTCCAAAGCTTTCGGGCGGACTCTCCGGACTGTTGAATTATATGACTTAAATCGTCTGCGTCCGGAGGTCGGACGTAGGTCCCTTGAAAATTAGCCAGAAAAGCATCCTCAAGCTCCTCCCAACTTCCAATTGAGTTTTCGGGGAGGCTTTTGAGCCAGTGCCGAGCTGGTCCTTTAAGCTTGAGGGGCAAGTATTTAATGGCATGGAGATCATCTCCGCGAGCCGTATGGATATGGAGGATAAAGTCCTCAATCCAGACCCCAGGGTCTGTGGTCCCGTCGTACGCTTCTATGTTCACTGGTTTGAATCCTTCTAGGAATTCGTGGTCCAGCACCTCATCGGTGAAACATAGGGGGTGTGCGGCACCCCTGTAATTGGATGTACCATGGTGTTCGGACGGTTGTGGTATTTGGTTTTGATTTTGTGCCAGAGCACGCTTCCTAGATCCATAGATGGATCTCGTCGCACCGGATTTTTGGCGCAAGTCCTCACGTACATCGTGTGTTGACTTATGTGTGTATTTGTTATCTGCTCTATCGCGGTCACAAGGTGGTGGATCCGGCTGGTTGGCCGTTTCATTATTTGGCTGTGTGGGCTCTAAGGCCTCGTCGTCGAATTCGGGTAACAGCTTGCGCTTTGGATAGCTCTTTGTGTGGTAACTTCCACCATACTTTGCTTCGTTGTCGAGCACTTTGTTCCACCTGTTGCTGAGTGTGTTTTGTGCGTCCTTAAGCCTTTGCTTCTGCTTCTTCAGACTCCTCGCTGTGGCAATAAGCCTTCTGCAGAGGTTCTCTTGCTCCAAGTGCATTTCCGGGGTGATGTGTGCATCTTCGTCCGGACTGTTTTCCTCCCCCGATGGGGTTTGATGAGGGTTATCCTCGGCATCGCCGTGTTCGGACGTCAGATCCGTACTATGTTCGCCGCTTGCAGCTTCATCGTGCTCTGCCGCCGGGGCAATGTGGTCGTCATTTCCTCTAGAGTCGACTGGAGTGTTATTTTCTCTTGCGCTGTTATCGCTGTTTTTGCTATGGCGGGACTTAGAGTGGCGCCGCTAACGTCGGCACTTGGGTTGCTTCTTGGAGGGGCCATCCTCAGCTGTATCTTCGCCATTGCCTTCTTTGCGTGTATCCACCATGTATATGTCATCTGATGAAGTGGCTGTCCAATGCCCTGTGGGCGCAGGATCCTGTTCGTCTCCTGCATCTTCGTCCATGCCGTCGATGTCTTCGGAGTCAAAGTTGAGCATGTCGGTTAAGTAGTCGACAGTGGCTACTAATTGGGTGGTGGGTGGGCAGCAAATTTCTTCGTCGTCCGTATCCCATTCTAGCCGGACATAGTTCGGCCAAGGTTCTCCTAACAAGGAGAGAGACTTTAATGAATTTAGCACATCGCCGAAAGGCGAGTGCTGAAAGATATCCGCGGAGGTGAACTCCATGATCGGCGCCCAGTCGGATTCGATGGGCATGGATGCAGGCGGCTCGGAGTCCGTGGTCGGAGACGAATCCAGTGGTTCGGCGACACAGCTCTCGTAAGGGGTGAAGTCAGTATCCGGCTCCATCGCCACTGAGAGTGCATCCTCCATGGCAGGGTCTATCCCTCCGTCCTTGGATGGCACAATTTGCTCTGGATTGAAGGCTGGAGGAGTTGCAGATGCAATCTCCCGAACACTATCCGATGGCAGAGTTACGTCGTGCTCGTCATGACTGTGCAGCACACCTGAGACGGGCTCGAATCCATCGAAGATCAAGTATTCGCGGATGTCGGCAGTGTAGTTTAAGTTTCTGAATCTGACCTGATGGATAGGGGCGTAGCTCTCGACCTGCTCCAGATGGCCAAGCGAATTGGCCCGCAGTGCGCAGCCGCCGAATACAAAGATCTGTCCGGGGAGGAAAACCTCGCCCTGGACCACATCGCTATCGATGATCGAAGGAGCCATCAAGCCTTATGGTGACGACACGGTGGAACTCTCAATCAAAGCACCAATGTCGGTGTCAAAACCGGCGGATCTCAGGTAGGGGGTCCCGAACTGTGCGTCTAAGGCGGATGGTAACAGGAAGCAGGGGACACGATGTTTACCCAGGTTCGGGCCCTCTTGATGGAGGTAATACCCTACATCCTGCTTGATTGTTCTTGATTATATGAGTATTACAAGAGTTGATCTACCACGAGATCGTAGAGGCTAAACCCTAGAAGCTAGCCTATGGTATGATTGTATGTGTTGTCCTACGGACTAAACCCTCCGGTTTATATAGACACGGGAGGGGGCTAGGGTTACACAGAGTCAGTTACAAGGGAGGAGATCTTCATATCCGTATTGCCTAGCTTGCCTTCCACACCAAGGAGAGTCCCATCCGGACACGGGAAGAAGTCTTCAATCTTCTATCTTCATGGTCCAATAGTCCGGCCAAAGGATATAGTCCGGCTGTCCGGAGACCCCCTAATCCAGGACTCCCTCACTCCGACTTCATCACATAACGGTTCACCACACGTGCATGCTACGGAAATCACAAACTTCAACACAAGAATTTTCAAATTCACAACTACTCAACTAGCATGACTCTAATATCAACATCTCCATATCACAAAACAACTATCAAGTATCAAACTTCTCATAGTATTCAACACACTCATAAGAAAAAAAATTATTAATCTTGAATGCCTAACATAATTAAAGCAAATTACCACACTAATTGTAGGACTCTCAAAATAATCTAAGTGAAGCATTAGAGAACAATAGTTTCTATAAAACAAATCCACCACCATGCCCTAAAAGATATAAGTGAAGCACTAGAGCAAAAACTATATAACTCAAAAGATATAAGTGAAGCACATAGAGTATTCTAACAATTTCCAAATCATGTGTGTCTCTCTAAAAAGGTGTGTACAGCAAGGATGATTGTGGAAAACTAACAAATAAAAACTCAAATAATACAAGACGCTCCAAGCAAAACACATATCATGTGGTAAATAAAAATATAGCTCCAAGTAAAGTTACCGATGGAAGTAGACGAAAGAGGGGATACCTTCCGGGGCATCCCCAAGCTTGGGATTTTAGGTGTTCTTAGATTATATTGGGGTGCCATGGGCATACCCAAGCTTAGGCTCTTGCCACTCCTTGTTCCATAATCCATCAAATCTTTCACCCAAAAATTGAAAACTTCACAACACAAAACTTAAAGTAGAAAATCTTGTGAGCTCCGTTAGCGAAAGAAAACAAAACACCACTTCAAGGTACTGTAATGAACTAATTATTTATTTATATTGGTGTTAAACCTACTGTATTCCAACTTCTGTATGGTTTATAAACTATTTTACTAGCCATAGATTCATCAAAATAAGCAAACAACACACGAAAAACAGAATCTGTCAAAAACAGAACAGTCTGTAGTAATCTGTAGCTAACGCAAGTTCTGGAACCGCAAAAATTCTAAAATAAATTTCTGGACGTGAGGAATTTATCTATTAATCATATTCAAAAATAATTTACTAAATATCACTTTCCAAATAAAAATGGCAGCAATTCTCGTGAGCGCTAAAGTTTCAGTTTTTTACAGCAAGATTAAAAAGACTTTCCCCATGTCTTCCCCACGGTTCTACTTGGCACAAACACTAATTAAACACAAAAAACACAACCACAGAGGCTAGATAAATTATTTATTACTAAATAGTAGCAAAAATCAAGGAATAAAAATAAAATTGGGTTGCCTCCCAACAAGCGCTATCGTTTAGCGCCCCTAGCTAGGCATAAAAGCAAGGATAGATCTAGGTATTGCCATCTTTGGTAGGCAATCCATAAGTGGCTCTCATAATAGATTCATATGGTAATTTAATTTTATTTCTAGGGAAGTGTTCCATGCCTTTCCTTAATGGAAATTGGAATCTAATATTCCCTTCCTTCATATCAATAATTGCACCAATCGTTCTAAGGAAACGTCTATCAAGGATAATAGGACATGAAGGATTGCAATCTATGTCAAGAAAAATAAAATCTACGGGCACATAATTCCTATTTGCAACAATAATAACATCATTAATTCTTCCCATAGGCTTCTTAATAGTTGAATGCTCAAGGTGCAAGTTTAAAGAGCAATCATCAAAATCACGGAAACCTAGCAAATCACACAAAGTCTTTGGAATTGTGGAAACACTAGCACCCAAATACCACAAAGCATAGCATTCATGATCTTTAATTTTAATTTTAATAGTAGGTTCCCACTCATCATAAAGTTTTCTAGGGATACAAACTTCCAACTCAAGTTTTTCTTCATAAGATTGCATCAAAGCATCAACGATATGTTTGGTAAAGGCTTTATTTTGACTATAAGCATGATGAGAATTTAGCACGGATTGCAACAAGGAAATACAATCTATCAAAAAGCAATTATCATAATTAGGTTCCTTGAAATCCAAAATAGTGAGTTCATTGATATTTAAAGTTTTGACCCCTTCAATCCCACTTTTAACAATTTTAGCATCAAGATCTAAAGACTCCGAATTTTGGAACGTCTTCTAGGTAAAGGTGGATCATATTCAGTCTCATCATTATCAAGATTCATATTGCAAAACAAAGATTTAATAGGGGACACATCAATAACTTTTAGATCTTCATCTTTATTATCATGGAAACTAGAAGAACACGCTTTTATAAAGCAATCTTTCTTAGCACGCATCCTAGCGGTTCTTTCTTTGCACTTATCAATGGAAATTCTCATGGCTTTGATAGACTCATTGATATCATGATTAGGTGGAATAGATCTAAGTTTCAAAGAATCAATATCAAGAGAAATTCTATCAATGTTCCTAGCCAACTCATCAATCTTAAGCAATTTTTCTTCAATCAAAGCATTGAAATTCTTTTGCGAAGTAATATATTCTTTAATGTTAGATTCAAAATCAGAGGGTATCTTATTAAAATTTCCATCAGAATTTTTGTAGGAATTACCATAATTATTAGAGGAATTACTAGGACATGGCCTAGGATTAAAGTTTCCTCTATACGCGTTGTTACCAAAATTATTCCTACCAACAAAATTCACATCCATAGATTCATTATTATTATCAATTAAAGTAGACAAATGCATATAATTAGGATCAGAAGAAACACTTTTATTAGCAAATAATTTCATAAGTTCATCCATCTTTCCACTCAAAACATTAATTTCTTCTATCGCATGCAGTTTCTTATTAGTAGATCTTTCAGTGAGCCATTGAGAATAATTAACCATAATATTATCTAGGAGTTTAGTAGCTTCTCCTAAAGTGATTTCCATAAAAGTGCCTCCCGCGGCCAAATCTAAAAGATTTCTAGAAGCAAAATTCAATCCAGCATAAAAAATTTGTATAATCATCCATAAATTCAAACCATGTGTAGGGTAATTACGTATCATTAATTTCATCCTCTCCCAAGCTTGTGCAACATGTTCATGCTCAAGTTCCTTAAAATTCATGATATCGTTTCTAAGAGAGATGATCTTAGCGGGAGGAAAATACTTAGAGATAAAAGCATCTTTGCACTTATTCCACGAATCAATACTATTTTTAGGTGAAGGCAAAAACCAAGCTTTAGCACGATCTCTAAGCGAAAAAAGAAATAGCTTCAATTTAACAATATCATTGTCCACATCTTTCTTCTTTTGCATATTGATACGTCTCCAACGTATCTATAATTTTTGATTGCTCCATGCTATATTATCTACTGTTTTGGACATTATTGGGCTGTGTTATCCACTTTTTTATTATTTTTGGGACTAACTTATTAACCGGAGGCCCAACCCAGAATTGCTGTTTTTTTGCCTATTTTAGGGTTCCGAAGAAAAGGAATATCAAACAGAGTCCAAATGGAATGAAACCTTCGGGAACGTGATTTTTGGAACGAACGAGACCCAGGAGACTTGGAGCCTACGTCAAGCAACCAAGAGGGAGGGCACGAGGTAGGGGGCGCGTCTACCCCCCAGGCGCGCCCTCCACCCTCGTGGGCCCCCTGTTGCTCCACCGACATACTCCTTCCTCCTATATATACCTATGTACCCCCAAACAATCAGATATGGAGCCAAAGCCCTAATTCCACCGCTGTAACTTTCTGTATCCACGAGATCCCATTTGGGGCCTGTTCTGGAGCTCCGCCGGAGGGGGTATCCATCACGGAGGGCTTCTACGTCAACACCATAGCCTCTCCGATGAAGTGTGAGTAGTTTACCTCAGACCTTCGGGTCCATAGTTATTAGCTAGATGGCTTCTTCTCTCTTTTTGGATCTCAATACAATGTTCTCCCCCTCTCTTGTGGAGATCTATTCGATGTAATCTTGTTTTTTGCGGTGTGTTTGTTGAGACCGATGAATTGTGGCACTATAAAAAAAGACACATCCGTGTCATTTTGGGCCGAACAAATTTTTTTCTGTCATACATATGACACTTCTATGACGATAATTGTGACAAAACCCGGTATCATCATAGATGTGGTGGGCTCCTACTTCTATGACAAAAAATCATGACAGAAAATGGGCTTTTCGTCTTGGGCGGGTCGGAGACGCATCTGCATGACATTCTTTGGGACGTCCATGACGGAAAAAACCGTGGTAGAAGCGAGGGGGAGGAAAATTTCAGGGAGTTCCCGGTTACGGTGGCAGGTCGGGGGGCCGAGCGATGCGCGTTTCTCTCGTACACGTACGCGAGTGTGTGCAAGTCGTTGGCTCTAACTGAACCCGAGCAAGGCGTTGGGCTCTAACTGAACCTAAGTGATTGCACTGCAGGCTACGCGTTACTGAACCCGAGCAATCGATCGATGGCTGTTAAATGAACCCGATCAAGCGATTCTGTGACGCCCCCGATTCAATCGTACACTAATCATGCACGCAAAGGTGTACGATCAAGATCAGGGACTCACGGGAAGATATCACAACACAACTCTACAAATAAAATAAGTCATACAAGCATCATAATACATGCCAGGGGCCTCGAGGGCTCGAATACAAGTGCTCGATCATAGACGAGTCAGCGGAAGCAACAATATCTGAGTACAGACATAAGTTAAACAAGTTGCCATAAGATGGCTAGCACAAACTGGGATACAGATCGAAAGAGGCGCAGGCCTCCTGCCTGGGATCCTCCTAACTACTCCTGGTCGTCGTCGTCAGCCTGCACGTAGTAGTAGGCACCTCCAATGTAGTAGTCGTCGTCGACGCTGGCTCCTGGCTCCTGGACTCCAGCCTCTGGTTGCGACAACTAGAAAGAAAGGAAAGGGGAAAAGGGGAAAGAAAGCAACCGTGAGTACTCATCCAAAGTACTCGCAAGCAAGGAACTACACTACATATGCATGGGTATATGTGTAAGGAGGCCATATCAGTGGACTGAACTGCAGAATGCCAGAATAAGAGGGGGATAGCTAATCCTGTCGAAGACTACGCTTCTCGCCGCCACCGTCTTGCATCAAGTAGAAGAGAGTAGATTGAAGTCCTCCAAGTAGCATCTCCAAGTAGCATCTCCAAATAGCATCTCATAGCATAATCCTACCCGGCGATCCCCTCCTCATATCCCTGAGGAAGAGCAACCACCGGTTATATCTGGCACTTGGAAGGGTATGTTTTATTAAGTATCCGGTTCTAGTTGTCATAAGGTCAAGGTACAACTCCAAGTCGTCTTGTTACCGAAGATCACGGCTATTCGAATAGATTAACTTCCCTGCAGGGGTGCACCACATTCCCCAACACGCTCGATCCCATTTGGCCGGACACACTTTCCTGGGTCATGCCCGGCCGCGGAAGATCAACACGTCGCAGCCCCACCTAGGCTCAACAGAGAGGCCAGCACGCCGGTCTAAACCTAAGCGCACAGGGGTCTGGGCCCATCGCCCATAGCACACCTGCACGTTGCGTACGCGGCCGAAAGAAGAACTAGCCCCCTTAATACAAGAGCAGGCTTACGTTCCAATCCGGCGCGCGCCGCTCCGTCGCTGACGTCTGAAGGGCTTCGGCTGATACCACGACGTCGGGATACCCATAACTACTCCCACGTAGATGGTTAGTGCGTATAGGCTCGTAGCCGACTCAGATCAAATACCAAGATCTCGTTAAGCGTGTTAAGTATCCGCGAACGCCGAACAGGGCTAGGCCCACCTGTCTCCTAGGCGGTCTCAACCTGCCCTGTCGCTCCGCCACAAAGTAACAGTCGGGGGCCGTCGGGAACTCAGGCCCACCACTACCTGGATGGAGCCACCTGTCCTTTCAGCCCCCTCGTCAGAATCACTTGCGGGTACTCAATGAGCTGACCCGACTTTAGTCACCATCTGTATAGTATGTATGTATGTATAGTATATACCCGTGATCACCTCCCAAGTGATCACGGCCCGATAGTATAGCAAGGCAGACTGACAAGAATGTAGGGCCAATGATGATAAACTAGCATCCTATACTAAGCATATAGGATTGCAGGTAAGGTATCAACAGATGTAGCGACAATGTCAGGCTATGCATCAGAATAGGATTAACGAAAGCAGTAACATGCTACACTACTCTAATGCAAGCAGTATAGAGTAGAATAGGCGATATCTGGTGATCAAGGGGGGGGGGGGCTTGCCTGGTTGCTCTGGCAAGAGAGAGGGTCGTCAACTCCGTAGTCGAACTGGTCAGCAGCAACGTCGGTCTCGTAGTCTACCGAAGAGAAGAGGGGGAAGAAACAATAAATACAGTGCAAACATAAGCAAGACGACGCAAGACATGACAAAGAGCGGTGCTAGGTATGTTCTAACGCAGTATGGGGTGATGCTGGCGAAGGGGAAATCGTCCGGGAAAGTATTCCCGGTGTTCCGTGTTTTCGGGCAGAGGAGCCGGAGGGGGAAAGTTGCGAGTTTGATATGTTAGGGGTGTGTGGCGGACGAACGGGTTGCGTATCCGGATTCGTCTCGTCGTTCTGAGCAACTTTCATGTTGAAAATATTTTAATCCGAGTTACGGATTAAAAGATATGATTTTTAAAACATTTTAACAATTTTGGAATTTAATTTTTTTATTTAATTAATTCGAAAAAATGTATTTATGACATCAGCATGATGTCATGCTGACATCAGCAGTCAACAGGGGTTGACTGAGTCAACCCTGACAGGTGGGTCCCGTTCGTCATACACTGTTAACTAATTAACCTAATTAAGTTTAATTAACAGTAGTTAATTAGGTTAATTAGTTATTAGGTTAATTAATCAGGATTAATTAGATTAATTATTTACTTAATTAATTAATTAATTAGTTTTATTCATTTTTAATTACATTTATTTAAATTTCATTTTCCTTTTCTTTTTATTTCAAAAACGTTCTGCGGGTGGGGCC
>NC_041388.1:70958318-70965357 GCF_002162155.2 Triticum dicoccoides
TACATAGCATCTAATTTAGTATCTCAGTTTAGTCCACCGTCACAAAATGTCTAGTCCCCAATTAATTTAGTTTGATAATTTACTAATTAGTAAAGGCATTTAATTATTAGTTTTTATTACTGTTTTATTTATTTCAGTGCCATTAAATACTTTATAAAAATGTGGATTCTCCACCATAATTATCTATGCAATATTTGGTTCACTCCGAACATTTTAGTTTTAATATTTGAAAACTTTTATTGTTTGCCTATTTTTGAATTTGAATTTGAATCGGTTTCGAACTAACTCGAGATCAGCAACTATAAACGAGGTGACGTGGCACCATTAGCAGAGGATCACTGTAGCTTAATTACCCGGGCGTCACAATTCTCCTCCACTACAAGAAATCTCGTCCCGAGATTTAAGCGGTGGAGTAAGGGGCGAAGGTGTTGGTAGCGAAAAACCTAACGAGTCTTCTCGGTCTTGGCTTCCCTTTCGAAGAGGTTGGTCCCTTTCGTTGATGTCTTCATTTCACTGCTTCAAGTCACCATGATCAATTTGTCATCCTTTCTTCGGGATCTCCATCGTACTTACGAATAGGTAAGGGGCAGCTCTACAACGATAGGATGTTACAAGGGAAAATCTTCTGGGGGTTTCCCAAGTATGAACATATGAGTATCTCTCGAGTTGAACAAATGAAACACATCGAGAGCAAAGTAAGACGGTGCAATAAGAAGTTTCAAGCGGATAGGCAATCGTTCATTGCCTGAAACAGAGTGTGAATGGGGTTCAGAGCAACGGGGATATGCATTGCATCTGATACCAGAATAGATCACTAGGAAGGTGGCTCGTGATCTTTCATACGAAGCCAAGCGTGAGGATTAACTTTAGTAATAGGGGTGCAGGAGAGTCAGGTTTCGATCCTGTGGAACTGTGGGTTATGGGCCCACCATGTGGGTTTTTTTTTGTTTTCTTTTTTCTTTTTTCTTTTTTCTTTTTTTTTGGAGCAGTGACATCTTGCACGGTCATGATAGTAAGGCATGTCAGGGAGTACCATGTTAGTTATGTCGGCAACAACGTTGGTACCAAGGGCGAGGGACGAAGAGAACCATTTTCCTGCTCGTTGAACGAGGCGGACCAGTAGGCAAAGTTCTCGTCCATCGGTGGTTACCGGAATGTCATCAACAAAAGTAACAGGGTCACACCAGACAGGAAGGTACACCGAGGTGTTTACCTAAGCAGGGGATTACCACGGCTCGATTAAGTAGTTTACAAGAAAGTTTGAACAAAACAACGGGGAGGAAAATGTGCTTAAACACGTATATCAGGGGTATATCCTTCCTAAGGACAAGCAGAGCATGATATCCATGACAGGATATTATGTAGAAAACTCCTTAGGTAGGGGAGAGAAATTTCATGACATTACCCATACAACGGTGCTTGGATAATTGAGCAAGAAACATTTAGCATTGGGCTTCAAATGCTCTTATTGAAAATCGGAGTAACACAGACAAGCTTCGAGATAGCATTGACATGGTCTTCAAGCAAAGGTCGGACTACGGATACACGAAGGATACATCAAGAACAACTTGTAGAATAAGTCTTATAATTTCCTCATGGAAGAATGGTTAACCTTGTTAAAAAGGAAACTATAATTATAGGTCCTCCAGCCGAGGGGGGGTGCTAGGCATGACATCATGTTACCGGGTCATCAAAGGATCAATATCATAACTCTTGGAAAGTTGTCCTAACCATCATATCTGACGGAGATTCAGGTATGATTGGTGTCAGGATACCTCAGGCTCAGGATGCCTGAGAAGAAAGGTGCAACACCAATTGACGGGATGACATTGTAAGATTCTCGGGAAATTTACTACGGAAGCGAGTTCCGAAACAAAAGCTCATCATTAAATCAAGGAGAGGAAGAGGAGGTAGATGATGAACTCAGCGACAATTCACCGAGATTTTCAAAAGATGGATTTCCACAATTATGTGTACAAGGAGATATCAATTGTCAGATCAAATGATATAATGATGTATGTTCGAGAAAAACATACACAATTAAACATTGGTTGAAAGGTGCACCCGAAATATGGGTTGGGTTGCACGACCAATGTCAGAATGGTGATTCAATAGTCAATAGCCTAAGAATGAACTTTCGACCATTAACTTCAAAAAAAATAGGGTTGCTAGAAGGAAGAATCCCAAACAACACCGTTCACTTGTTGGAATTAACACGGGGACCAAGATAGAATGGTGATGGTGAGAAGTATTTCTATGTCAAGAATTCTCAAGAGGTGAAACAAATCTCAGAACATTCTTGACATAAAGGATGGTAATACTCCAAGGTAAAGAAGAACAATTGCTGGATAGCAAGGAACTCAAGGTATAACACTAAACATGAACAAGCTTGTGTTGGTGGGAGGGCAATAAAGTGGTCGACGATAATACAATTCATCGAGGGCAAGAATGGTATGTCTCATCATGAATTCAATTGATATCCTGGATGAGCTCAGGATGTTGATGATCACGACACCTTTGTCGCGAGAGTTCATGAAGATGTAATCGATCGGTAACGACATCAAGTCAAGTAATGATGAAGTGAAAGGTTATTGGAACCAAGGGTACGACACAAACTCGAAACCAAGCTTGTTGTTCAAGGCGAAATGATATGACGATGAGGATCGACGTAAGGTTAGTTCATCGTCGAAAATTGGTGCTCCGAGAATAAGGACCAGGTAGCACAGTTAGAATCGTCACGACAATGATATAGACAAACAGGCTAGGAATGGCGTGATCGGGTACAAACTCGTACTTATAGAAGCTTACTGAAGAGTCGTTGAACCGAAGAGCGGACTCGGTTCAGTTATCGGTGTCTTTGAGTGTTCAATAACTCAGAGCCCGCGAAAAATTGGAATCGGTGGGAAGGTAGCACTTGATGAAGAACTCATAAAAAGTTATGCAGTTCCATGATAATCTCGAGATACCAGGGGGGTAATACTCAACACAAGATCAAAGTAAAGGTTGGACTGGTGTATTGATCCATAGAAGACAATTGTTTTAACTTGTCCGAGAAATGAGATCAAAGAAGAACAATCATGGTCGGAACCACGGTTGCAAAAGGCCAGATCCTAGATATAAGATGAACTTATACCAAAGGAATAATTTATTTAAGAGAAGCTTTAATGATAAGATCTACATCGTGTCCATGGGCATGAACACAAGTTCAAGGTCGACTCCCACTTCTCCAATGCATAACCTTTCATTCACTTCTCACATTCGATGAAGTTGCAGGGTTGAAATTTTATCTGGTGAAGCACCAGAAGAGTATGACTCGTGAAAACTTTCGGGTTCACACGGTTTAGAGAAGGCATAAGTTCAACCCATAGGGGCTTCTTAGAAACATATACCACAAGTTTCAAGAGTAAATAACACAAGCCCGAAAGCAGAGCATGGTTGGCCAAGCAGAGGATACAACTTAACAAAGGCATTATGTATCAGGGGAAGAACTCACAAGGTGATCAAATGTGAAGGACACTGTCGGATAACAATCCAACAAAGGACTTGATGGTCCACAAAGGATCTGATACGAGTATCGGTACTCAACTAGAGGTAGAAGAATGCAAGGAGATCAGATTATAGAAACAACTGACTAACTCAATTGTCAAATGCAAAGGAATTATGATTTCCAAATCAAGGGATCAGAAGCAATGCTCTGATTAAGGATGGATAAGTTGAATAGCCTTAGGGTACAATCAACGACAATTGGATTGGTCGAGAACCAATTCCAGTTAAAAGAATGGAAGCTCAGCCGGAAAGGTAATTTATAAGGATCAATGATGATTGCGTGTATTCGCAGAATATTGAGTCAACAGACTCAAAATGATAATGACAAGGAATGTCATTAAGACTACGAGACTTATGGGATTAACCATAATGCAAGCAAGCAAGAATTTCAAGAGCCAAAGGCTCCAGAGGATTTTCGGAAGATCGAATATTATTTTGAAGACTTTTGTGAAACACATGAACAACTGGGGATGAGCGGATACTCGACAAGTGCGAGAATTATCCATAGGGGTATTCAGGTGACAAGGAATTGCAAGACAGTAGGCACAAGATATTCTCGGATCAATAGAGAGAATTTTGGGGTATCTTGTAATAACAAGATCAACTGGGAATAAAAGTAAGAACGTCAAGTGTATGTAATTATCCATAGGGATATTTCGATGGTAGGGAATTGCAAAGGCAACGGGCACAAAGTCTCAAAAGAGTTTCGGCGAGTAACTTCGAAATCTTCTGGTGCAGCCAGCGATCACCTGGACTGAAGGGGCTCTCCGGGAGAAAGTATTTTCGAGAACCTAAAGTCAGATTTTAGTAAAAATCGTTTAACCCGAATAGAAGAGATGTCAGAGTCCCAGAGCATAGGTCGAGGAATAAAAGATCCTACTACCACCCAATGGCGACGTGGGCCCGTAAGGCACACAGCCAAGTTAGTAAAAGTTTAGCAATGACTAGACTCAACTTCGGCCAAGGAGTTGGAAAGGGGGATTCCTACAGGCAGTTGGCTCTGATACCAACTTGTGACGCCCCCGATTCAATCGTACACTAATCATGCACGCAAAGGTGTACGATCAAGATCAGGGACTCACGGGAAGATATCACAACACAACTCTACAAATAAAATAAGTCATACAAGCATCATAATACATGCCAGGGGCCTCGAGGGCTCGAATACAAGTGCTCGATCATAGACGAGTCAGCGGAAGCAACAATATCTGAGTACAGACATAAGTTAAACAAGTTGCCATAAGATGGCTAGCACAAACTGGGATACAGATCGAAAGAGGCGCAGGCCTCCTGCCTGGGATCCTCCTAACTACTCCTGGTCGTCGTCGTCAGCCTGCACGTAGTAGTAGGCACCTCCAATGTAGTAGTCGTCGTCGACGCTGGCTCCTGGCTCCTGGACTCCAGCCTCTGGTTGCGACAACCAGAAAGAAAGGAAAGGGGAAAAGGGGAAAGAAAGCAACCGTGAGTACTCATCCAAAGTACTCGCAAGCAAGGAACTACACTACATATGCATGGGTATATGTGTAAGGAGGCCATATCAGTGGACTGAACTGCAGAATGCCAGAATAAGAGGGGGATAGCTAATCCTGTCGAAGACTACGCTTCTCGCCGCCACCGTCTTGCATCAAGTAGAAGAGAGTAGATTGAAGTCCTCCAAGTAGCATCTCCAAGTAGCATCTCCAAATAGCATCTCATAGCATAATCCTACCCGGCGATCCCCTCCTCATATCCCTGAGGAAGAGCAACCACCGGTTATATCTGGCACTTGGAAGGGTGTGTTTTATTAAGTATCCGGTTCTAGTTGTCATAAGGTCAAGGTACAACTCCAAGTCGTCCTGTTACCGAAGATCACGGCTATTCGAATAGATTAACTTCCCTGCAGGGGTGCACCACATTCCCCAACACGCTCGATCCCATTTGGCCGGACACACTTTCCTGGGTCATGCCCGGCCGCGGAAGATCAACACGTCGCAGCCCCACCTAGGCTCAACAGAGAGGCCAGCACGCCGGTCTAAACCTAAGCGCACAGGGGTTTGGGCCCATCGCCCATAGCACACCTGCACGTTGCGTACGCGGCCGAAAGCAGAACTAGCCCCCTTAATACAAGAGCAGGCTTACGTTCCAATCCGGCGCGCGCCGCTCCGTCGCTGACGTCTGAAGGGCTTCGGCTGATACCACGACGTCGGGATACCCATAACTACTCCCACGTAGATGGTTAGTGCGTATAGGCTCGTAGCCGACTCAGATCAAATACCAAGATCTCATTAAGCGTGTTAAGTATCCGCGAACGCCGAACAGGGCTAGGCCCACCTGTCTCCTAGGTGGTCTCAACCTGCCCTGTCGCTCCACCACAAAGTAACAGTCGGGGGCCGTCGGGAACTCAGGCCCACCACTACCTAGATGGAGCCACCTGTCCTTTCAGCCCCCTCGTCAGAATCACTTGCGGGTACTCAATGAGCTGACCCGACTTTAGTCACCATCTGTATAGTATGTATGTATGTATAGTATATACCCGTGATCACCTCCCAAGTGATCACGGCCCGATAGTATAGCAAGGCATACTGACAAGAATGTAGGGCCAATGATGATAAACTAGCATCCTATACTAAGCATATAGGATTGCAGGTAAGGTATCAACAGATGTAGCGACAATGTCAGGCTATGCATCAGAATAGGATTAACGAAAGCAGTAACATGCTACACTACTCTAATGCAAGCAGTATAGAGTAGAATAGGCGATATCTGGTGATCAAGGGGGGGGGGCTTGCCTGGTTGCTCTGGCAAGAGAGAGGGTCGTCAACTCCGTAGTCGAACTGGTCAGCAGCAGCGTCGGTCTCGTAGTCTACCGAAGAGAAGAGGGGGAAGAAACAATAAATACAGTGCAAACATAAGCAAGAAGACGCAAGACATGACAAAGAGCGGTGCTAGGTGTGTTCTAACGCAGTAGGGGGTGATGCTGGCGAAGGGGAAATCGTCCGGGAAAGTATTCCCGGTGTTCCCTGTTTTCGGGCAGAGGAGCCGGAGGGGAAAAGTTGCGAGTTTGATATGTTAGGGGTGTGTGGCGGACGAACGGGTTGCATATCCGGATTCGTCTCGTCGTTCTGAGCAACTTTCATGTTGAAAATATTTTAATCCGAGTTACGGATTAAAAGATATGATTTTTAAAAGATTTTAACAATTTTGGAATTTAATTTTTTTATTTAATTAATTCGAAAAAATGTATTTATGACGTCAGCATGATGTCATGCTGACGTCAGCAGTCAACAGGGGTTGACTGAGTCGACCCTGACAGGTGGGTCCCGTTCGTCATACACTGTTAACTAATTAACCTAATTAAGTTTAATTAATAGTAGTTAATTAGGTTAATTAGTTATTAGGTTAATTAATCAGGATTAATTAGATTAATTATTTACTTAATTAATTAATTAATTAATTAATTAGTTTTATTCATTTTTAATTACATTTATTTAAATTTCATTTTCCTTTTCTTTTA
>NC_041388.1:70966284-71065435 GCF_002162155.2 Triticum dicoccoides
CACCTTTTATTTTAGTTTCTGTAAAATATATACATAGCATCTAATTTAGTATCTCAGTTTAGTCCACCGTCACAAAATGTCTAGTCCCCAATTAATTTAGTTTGATAATTTACTAATTAGTAAAGGCATTTAATTATTAGTTTTTATTACTGTTTTATTTATTTCAGTGCCATTAAATACTTTATAAAAATGTGGATTCTCCACCATAATTATCTATGCAATATTTGGTTCACTCCGAACATTTTAGTTTTAATATTTGAAAACTTTTATTGTTTGCCTATTTTTGAATTTGAATTTGAATCGGTTTCGAACTAACTCGAGATCAGCAACTATAAACGAGGTGACGTGGCACCATTAGCAGAGGATCACTGTAGCTTAATTACCCGAGCGTCACAGATTCCTTCGCTACTGCTGCTAACTGAAGCCGATCGATTGGATGAACAGTGAGCGTTACCGGGGGGTGGATGAACAATGAGCGGTGGCGTTGCTTCTGGATGAACAAGACCCCGTGGTGTGGTGGAGGGCTGGATGAACAGTAGACGGTGGAGGGGTGCCCGTGGAGGGGTGGTTGAATAGGACCCCATGGTGTGGAGGGCTGGATGAACAGTAGACGGTGGAGGGGTGCCCGTGGAGCGGTGGTTGAACAGTAGCCGGTGGAGTAGCGCGCGGTGGAGGCTGGATGAACAGGAGCCCGTGGAGGCTAGAGGAGGTCGATGGTGGAGATGAACAGTATCCCGTGGAGTCCCGTTTTACGGTGCGCCACACCCCTCCCGGTGAACAGGACCCCCATTTTGACCGTAGCGCTCCAACACAAGTCTGTTTCGTCCGTTTTGCGGTACGCCACACCCCTCCCGATCAACAGGACCCCCGTTTCGACCGTAGGAGGTCCGTTTCGTCCGTTTTGCGGTACGCCACACCCCTCCCGATCGACAGGACCCCCGTTTCGACCGTGGGAGGTCCGTTTCCTTCGTTTTGCGGTACGCCACACCCCTCCCAATCAACAGGACCCCGTTCCGAACGTAGGAGGTCTGTTTCCTCTGTTGTGCAGTACGCCAGGCCTCGTTTCCATCGTCTGTTCCGTCCAAGCCCTCCCGATGAACACGACCACGCATTCCGTTCTGACCCAACCAGTTGGCTCCCACGCGTTTCGTTGCCTCCCGATGAACACGACGCATTCCGTTGCCTCCCCATGAACACGACGACGACGCTGTTTCTCCGTTCCGACCCAGCCATGTACACGAGCCCTGGCCGTACGTATGCGCGAGTAGGCGTTCGAGGCCCCGCCTGTATGTACACATACGTGGCCGTATTTGCTTTCTTGCACCCTGGCCGCTGTACGTACGTGTACATGCTACGTGCGCGCCTCTACTACGACACGTACGCGCCTCTACTACCACACGTGCGCGCCTCTACATCCACCAGTATATATGTACGTACACGTTCGCGACCAGAATGACAACGCTACGTACACTTTGATCAGGTGGGTCCCGACTGTTAGGCACCTCCTTGCCTGCGAAGATGTAGCTGGTGGGTCCCAGCAATCAGGGGGCGAATCGTTTTTTTTGCCCGGACGCACTTCCTTGCGTGCGAAGATGTAGCTAGTGGGTCCCAGCAGTCAGGGGGAAACGTTTTTTTGCGAAATACAGTGGCCCGTCCGGTGGGTCCCAGCTGTCAGCTGGAGGAATCATTATTTTCCGCGTAATAAGGAGGCACTTCCTTGCTGCGGCCGTGGACCCAGCTGTCAGCCTCTCCACGTACAGTCCACGTCCGATGGAAGTCGTTCCTTGACCACGTTGACCACGTCGCACCAAGAGCACCAGGACGGTGGACGACGGCGAGGCCTAGGAAGGGGACGACGGGGAGCCAGGGAAGACGCGGCAGTGGAAGCCTGCATGGAGAGGAGTACGAGGGTTTACTGGTTCGGCTGTGGTGTGAGGCTGCTGTCACCGTAGGGCCTGGCCAGCGGTGGGAATAGTAGGAGGCGGTGAGGCCTCCGCGGCAGCACAGCCGGCCACGGGAGGCAGGAGTATGCGGCACGACCGGCGCTGCTTTGGGCGGCTGGAGCAAGAAGACCAGAGGTTGAAGAAGCACTACGGCCGTTGGATGGACATCGTACGGTTACTGGAGCTAGAATCATTCATATTGACTAAAGTTGACAAACGCCCCCGTCCCAGTCAACTTAGTAGGCCCACAAGTCAACAGGGGGAGTATTCATTTTTTTGTGCATAATAAGGAGGCACTCCCGGTGGGTCTGAGCTGACAGCGGGGGAACGTTTTTTTCGCGAAATACGCTGGCCCATCCGGTGGGTCCCAGCAGCCAGGGGGGACGTTTTTTTCACGAAATAAGGTGGCCCATCCGGTGGGTCCCTGTTGTCAGGTGGAGGAATAATTATTTTGCGCGTAATAAGGAGGCACTTCCTTGCGGCCGCCTGGACCCAGATGCCAGCCTCTCCACGTACAGTACTCTTCCGATGGAAGTCGGTCATTGACCACGCCGCGCCGAGAGCACCAGGGTGGTGGTCTGGATGATGGCGAGGCCTAGGAAGGGGACGACGCGGAGCCGGGGAAGACGCAGTAGTGGAAGCCCGCGCGGAGAGGAGTGCGAGGGTTCACTGGTTCGGCTGCGGTGTGAGGCTGTCGTCGCTGCAGAATAACAAGGGGTGTGGGTGAGTAGAGGGATGGCATGGCCAGTGGTGGGAGTAGTACGGGGCGGTGAGGCTTCCGCGGCATCACAGCCGGCCACGGGAGGCAGGAGCATGCGACATGACCGGCACTGCTTTGGGCGGCTGGAGCAAGAAGACCAGAGGTTGAAGAAGCACTACGGCCGTTGGATGGACATCGTACGATCACTGTAGCTAGAATCGTTTATATTGACTAAGTTAACAAAGCCCTCGGTACGCGTCAACTTAGTAGGCCCACAGCTCGGATTTGGCAGAGAACATATAGCCCATTTGTGATTTGTAAGAATGTACAACCCATTTTTAATTCTAATGGAATTTACTACAGCCCATTTAAAGTTTATTAAAAGTACAGCCCAACTTCTAGCTAGGACAATGATTAATAATTTCAAACAACCGCTCAAAACAAAATTCAAAAAAGAAATCCCCACATTTTGATGGGATATGAAATATTTTTATCTGAAATTTCTAGTCAGGTTAAATATAATTTCAAAATAAAGTTGTATTATGTTAAAATCCAACGAAATATTGCGCGCGCAACAAGTAATCAAATTAAAATTTTCAAATTCCAAAAATAATATATTTTTCAAACTAATTACGTGTTTGGTGCATAGTAACTGTCCAGTTATTATAATTACATCCCATTTATTATTTCTTAAAGTTCATTTTCTTGTTAAGCCTAATGCATACCTCCTAGGAAAGTTTGCAGCCCAGTGGGGCGAAGAATAACAAGTTGACCCGGATATTGTGTACAACTATCGGCCCAGTTGCATTGCCGATGTTGAAAACAAAGGCCTGTGTAGTACAGTACAACCTAACATGGTTACTCAGCCCACATTCAGTAACGCCGGAAAGGCCAAAACAAGGCTTCTGTACAACTTTTTGAAGTCACTGAGCTCAATTAATAACTTAAGAAAAAATTTAGATTACAGTGGAACCTAATTAAAAGCTGTCACAAGCAAATAAATAATTCAACGGGTCCCACTTGTGCGTGTGCGTGTGTTTGTGTGAGAGAGACCCATCGGTCGATGCTCGTAAATACATCTTTCAGCCATATGCATTGCTGATGCTCAGTAAAAATTTATATAGTTCACACAATCATATAGAACATCATAGCACACTGAACTTGCATACAAAAATTTCACGCAGGCAGCACAATCAGGATGGAAGCAGTGGATCGCTACAGGAAGGGCTATGTTGAAACCAACTAAGTCGTACATAACGGTTCATCATCTTTATCAATGACGGGGAAATATCTTGAATGTTGTGCAAAGAAAACAGACAGACAACACAATAAGTTCTGCTAGCACATTAAGTTGACGTACAACCCTTTCTAAAAAAGTTCAGGTATAAAATTAGAACATGTCACAATCAAATGTACTGGCATATCAGTGCTTCACACCCATAGCTCGGATTTAACTAGTATCTTACAAGATTCAGTTGTTACCTCAAATTAGAGCACATCCAGGCAGCCAGCCCTGCCTCTTCTCCCAAAGAAGCAGTGGCCTCCGTCGTGCGATGGAGTAGGCCCTGTGCCATCCATCGTTCCGAGCAACATGGGGAAAGTCTGACATTGACTCCTGTAATGGACGTCGTCGACGGACCCTGGCACCAGCGGCGGCGGCAGGACTTCGATTGATGGATTGACCACTTCTTAGACATGCACGAACACTCGATACAGGTACATCCCTAACATGGTCCGCGGCGGCCTTGGTGGCGACGAACAGTACAACCCCGGTTCCTGCACCAGTATCTCAACACCAATCAGCTTCGGTATGGTGGACGGCTTCTTCATCCATGCCATAACCGTCAGAGCCCAGCTGTCTGGAGGAACAAACATACTTATGATCTCACCTCCAAGGTCGTTGATAAGCTCGTTCATGGACTCGCTGTTCCAAGCATGTCAAGGCATGCCGTGGAAGGTAAGCTTTGTTAAACACTCAAGCTTAGAGGGCACCGAGCCCCATCCTGGGTACCACTGATCAAAGCTCACCAGCGCGCCATCGCAGAACAAATGCCGAGAAGATTCGAACACACGACTGCAGTCGAAAGTTGTCCGGAACCTGACGAAGAAATCGGCCGGTGGCGGACAGACTTCGACGCGCAAATATGCTCTCGGCGTGCAAGCGCACGAAAACACCGGTGGCACCCACATGTCGGCCTAAGAGTCTTATTATTTCTTTCTGGAGAGCCCGACCTTTTTTTCCAGGATCTTTTGAGAGCCCGGCCTGAGAGTCATAATTGAATTGTCTGGCATTGCGTTACTACTCGGCCCATATTCAACGACACCTCACTGGCCCAAACAAGTGTACATCATCGAAAAGACACTGAGCTCAAATTATATAACTTGAAAAAAGGAGATATACTCTGAACACTGGAGAATGGTGATGCCCTCATTTAGCCCACCAGTAGTTCGAGACAATAAACAGTTCGAAACAACGATATATACAACATTCAAACACTGACTAGTGACTACTACTGACATAAATAGCAAGACATGATAATTCATAAGAAGTCTTGCTACACCACCAAAACACACCCATCTGTAGCGCTCAGACTCTCGTGATCCAAACGAGAATGACATTCTAAACAGAAGCAACTATTACATAGTAAGAGTGACATAGACGAGGATGACCAAATGACAAGGAATATGCATAACAAAAGAAAGAACTACCCATCCAGAACCAGCAACAAAGACAACAAAGTCATTCGAAGAGATGATCCAACACCATCATAATTTGCAGCCCCGCTTCAGCGACCAGTGATTCGGAGACACCAGTACTCCACCCTTTCGATGTAACAGCCCAATTACCTATCAACCTGAAGGATTGAACCACATCACTGCCTATCGTAATTGAGACATCCAAGGATCAAAGTTAATCCGGATGCCTTTGTCATTCTCACCTTCTTTTGGCTGCAGGCTGTATCGTTGACAATCAGGGGAGTTTGCTCCCGAACTCCTAGGGCTCGCCGTGTAGACACAGTTTTCCATAGAAAACAGAGCCTCTCTGCCATAAAGGTCCTTGCCAACGGTGATCTCCTGATTAATTGGATAATTGAGTCCGAGAAACAGAGAGTGTGAACCAAGGCTGTTTACCCGCCTCCAACTAAAAAATCCTAAAGGCCCCAACAAGCTGGTATCCTGCTCATAGACGTAACAGCCACTGTCCAGATACTCACGTATTACACGGTGCTTGCATACAGTGGGGTTTTTGCAATATAACTTTTCCGGCTCATGTGTCCGAATGATCATCAGTCTTTTGTTGTCGTCTGATCGAGCGAGGAACCAGTTGTGCTTCCCTGTTTTTGGCAAAGGTGGTGTGATTACAAAGGGCAGTAACTGTAGGGACACTGCATCATATCAAAAAGGACATGCATTGTTAGTGTAAGATCAGCATTGTTCAGAGTATGAGTAGGATAATGCAAGAAACAGCATTGGTATGTCCCTGTTGGAACTGGGAGGAAAATACAGGGAAATGTATATTGGGTTCGAAAATATAGAAGTGCCATGCATGGTTATACTCATGTTTTCTCGCAATCGATTCTTCACAGGAAACTGCCATGTCATGCATGTTATGTAATCATGTTCTGTCCTCACAAACAAATTCTTCAAGGTAACTAACAAACCATGCATTGTTATATACTTGTGTTCTGTGGGAAAAATTTTTGTGAGGATATTATTCTAGCCATTGATTGCTGAAGGGCGAATATAGGTATGTACACATGGTAAGCATTGCAGGATTTCACTACTTCCAAATATAGAGTTCTCCATATGCACATTTACTTCCCTAATGTATGGTTAGATGAAACCAACAGTGTGGTGCATGTTTCTACAATCTTCTGCAAAACAAGGTCCGTCCAACTGACGTAATAATCTAGATGACTTGGACCGCGATGGTAATACTCTATATAATCCAACGGAGGAAGGATAATCTCATGGGAGGTCTGGAAGTTCACGAGCACCAACTTTTTATTGTCTTCTCTGAAGGAAGCCATCCAGTGGGAGTTCATGCCGACCCAGTACATACCTGCCAAGAAGTTTCGGGCGATGGTGATCGGATCGATGTCGAGGGAAATGATGTACGGCGACCCACTGCATACCTGCAAAGAAGTTTCGGCTAATGGAGATCGGATTGAAGTCGAGGGGCATCATGCACGCCTCCGTATCATGGTGAGCCAATCTCGCAAGACCTGATAGCAGCAAGCAGGGTGTCTTGAAAAGCTTAGGCCTCGCTTCGATGATGGCCGTGTGCACGTCCCTCGAGCATGCAGCTAGCCGCAGGGCGCTCAACATATCCATACACGAACAACAGAGGTCGAGGATGTCACTGGGAAGATTGCTCCAATCGCGGCTCATATGGATGATGCGCGGTTCGCATTCGGCCATGGTGGAGTTTGGAAGGGGGCTGATTTAAGGGGGAGAAAGATGTCGGTGCTGGAGCGGCTAGCAAGGTAATAGTGGTACTAGGGGAGGCGAGTGAGGCGACGGTACACGGGGGCACAGTGAGATGGAGACGGAGACAGAGAAGGAGATGGAGATGGAGTGGTGCTATGGGAGCAGACGGGGAGACGAGGCGAGGCGCCAATGTGATGTACAGCAGCGGTGACAGATTGCATAGTGCACAAGGTGAGGCTGACTTTGGTAACTCGAACACGCCGCCTGGACTAGTGTCAGGCGCAGGGTGTTTGTCGGGGATATACCCCGCGGTATGAACCGGCCAGAAATATGACCCGGTCGGGCTTGGAGGTTTACTTGAGACCCGGTTGACACTTGGCGATTCACTAGCGACCCGCCCTGACCAGACGGTTTACAAGCAACCTGCCTGGACATTATAACTCACTGGTAACCCGGCGGGCGGGACAGACGGATGACAAGGCACAATGCCCAGAGGGCCGGTTTGGTGGGCCGGTTTAAGAGGAAAGGTGTGAAGCATATTATCTTACAACGAGTTTAAGACTCGGACTTGTATCCGGATTGTATTAGAAGGTAGACTAGTCCTAATCCTAATAGGACTCCATATGTAACCCACCCCTCTAACTTATATAAGGAGGGGCAGGGCTCCCCAAAAGGGGGACAAGTAACAAGCAATAATCTCTAGGGCTAGACATAACTGGGAGAGCCGGTTTACGGCAACTCCCTCGCGATGATAATGAGAACTAGCCACAAACAACACGTAGGGTTATTGCCGGATGATATTTCCCGGGGCCCGAAGTTGTCTAAATCCTTGTCTTGTGCGTTGATCCGCTTTGCGTCTCTAATCCCGATCAACCCCTCTCAAGCTACCACATAGATGCATTGGCCTCACGACTAAGTCCTCACACTAGGACATCTGCCGTGACAATCCCACGACAGTTGGCGCCCACCATGGGGCCTGCGCACGGTCGTGTTGAGTTCTTGAAAGGCGCTATTCCAGGGATCAAGAAATTCCGCCTAGCTGATTGAAAAGTTCCGACCGGTTCATCGGAGAGTTCCTGCTGGCTCGCCAAAAAGTTCCATCAAAATCATCAAAAAGTTCCGCCGGATCGTCGAAAAGTTCTGGCCGGATCATTGGAAAGTTAAAATCGCCTCGACGAAAGGTTCTGTGTGAATCACCAAAGTGTTCCGACCGCCTTAACGAAAAGTTTGGTCCGGATCGCCGAAGGGTTCCAGCCAAATTGATGAAAGATTCCGTCCGAGTCGCCAAAGAGTTCTGATTTAGATCAGAAAAGTTCTGGCTCACAAAGTTCTGGATTATCAAAAAGTTCCGGTCGGGTTATCCAGAGGTTCCGGTGCACAAACTTCCGGATTATCAAAAAGTTCCGTCCGAGTTATCCAGAGGTTCCGGCTCACAAACTTCCGGATTATCAAAAAGTTCCGGCCGTGTTATCCATAGGTTCCGACTCACAAACTTCCGGATTATCAAAAAGTTCTGGCCGTGTTATTCAGAGGTTCCGATTCAAAAGTTCCAGATTATCAAAAGTTCCGGCCGGATTATCAAGAGATTCCAGTTCAAAAGTTCTGGATTATCAAAAGTTCCGGTCGGATTATCAAGAGGTTCCGGTTCAAAAGTTCTGGATTATCAAAAGTTCCGGTTGGATTGTCCAAAAGTTCGGGTTCCAGAAATTCCGGCTCAAAAAGTTCTGGCTGGGTTATGTGGAGACCTCAGGCACTAGAAGACACAAGACCAATCAACTCTTCTGTCAAAAACAAAAGCAGCACTATGCATTATCCAGCGTCAGCATCCGACAAAAAATACCAGGTGTTATTTTTCCTATGTATTTTATCAGTACATGTTAATTCACCCGACAACAATTACTCTATCTGTAATGTTTTTACGCAGGGCAATTATTAAAAAAAGGGGTGGGGGTACACCACGGACGCATGTTCGACTGTGCCGCACGGCTTCACGGACAGGCATGTCATTGTTCGGTTTATATCAATGCGCCGGCCGACTCGCCCGTCCGCGCCACAGCGCCACAGATGACTCTTCCACCGCCCTCGCGACCGGTTCACGCGTACGCATCGGCTTACAATGAGGGCAATTTGCTCGTCCACATCGGCTTATAAACGCCGCGGCTGATTCATCTGTCTGCTCTCGCGACTGATTCACACGTGAGGGATTTCAGTTTCACCTAGTCATCATCAACTTCATGGCGGATTATTTTTCGGCCTAAACACATCAGGTGATGTCCATCTAAAATGAGGGTAACTCGCCCATCCACGCCGGTTTACAACGCCACGGCCGATTCATGTGTCTGTGCCGCCTCTGAAGCCACGGTCGTCTTTGTCGTCTGTCTCCCCAGGCCTGGTTTATATCAACACATCGGGCCACATCTGTTTGCATGAGCTGTTTATTGAGTATAAAGCCAGTCACTGCTTGGGTAGCCCGGTTTTCTTTCAAATTGGAGGCAAATTATCATCAACCGCCGTTTGCACTGGATGGCTCAATGAGCAGGCGCACAAGTCGCTGCCACTACAGTTTGGTTTGACTTCAAACAACCAGCTGGGATGAACCGCTGGCCGGATTATTGACACAAATCATACGAAGTCATTTATGACCCGCCACGATTGACCTCAAGCTTCCGTGGATTTGCATTGCGTTATCAACGCCAAGGATATACAATGAGTGTTGCGAAGATCATTAACTCGCCACCTTGCTTCCAGCTTCAACATATGACAGCGTTTCACTATTCAGCTATATGCCGGTTTATATCAGGGCCAAGTATGAAGAATCTCAAGCCAACTCCTCGAGTCGTCTTAAGACACGGGGGCTACGATGACATGATTCAGCAAATCTTGCGAGTTTCAGCAAAGTTTAAGAACCCCAGGATGATGGAGGGAAAGATAACCCGGTCCCGGAGGCTACTACCATATTGATGAAAATTAAAAGGCCGTCAGAAAATTTCCCGTTCAAAATGAAGAATTCCGGTTTAAAATCCGGCTCAAGGGAAGTCAGTCTCACTGAAGCTCTCAAATCCGGTTTAAGAATTTCCGGTTCAAACAAAATTAATTTCTCGCAAGTTCAAGTTTAAAGGCTGTCCTAATATTTCTAGCTGAAAATGAAGATTCCGGTTTAATATCCGGCTCAAGGGAAAGATGTCTCCCACAAAGCTTTGAATCTCTCAATATCCGTTTCAAAATGCCGGTTCAAGAAGAATTTATCTCTTGCAAAAAGTTAAAGGTTGCCGAAGAGGGCCGGTTGCCATGATGCGCGGTTCAGACATGGGTTATCCTGCCTTATTGTCTTATCATATTATTGATCACATGGGGGCTTCCTGTTTAAACATAGGTGTATTCACCAAAGAGAACATAGCGTTACTACCCTCTTGATCCGGCTATCAGGCCAATATTATAAGAAGAGCACAGCTCTGGTTACTTCAGTACTCCGGCTATCAAGCCAATATTATCATAAGGGGCCAAAGAGAGTTTGTTGCATAGCACAACTCAAACATAGGCACCCGGCGAGCATAGTTTAGAAAGAAATCACTTGGGGGCTTGGTTGTATCTGAACCATAGCTACACCTCTTGATCGGCGTAAGGCCACCAGGAAAATCACTTGGGGGCTCTTTGCTTCGCACCGAACTAAGAGTCTCCACCCTTGTAATAGGCTATCAAGCCTGGCTTGGAAGCCTGGTGTTCGCACCTAAAACCCCGGGTTAACCTGCCTTCTTTAAGTAAGTCACTCCGCCCAGCTAAACCTGGTACGACCCGCGAACGTTTGACGGTCAATCTCATATACCCTGACTTGTCACAGTTAAAACGTCATTGGTTAAAGATTGAGGTCCATCTTAAGAGGCTTTATGAAATGGTTAATTCAGTGACCTGGCAGCCCATGAAAAGCCTCGATTTGGGGCCTAGCAGCCCATGAAAAGCCTCGACTACAAGTTTTCATAAGCTTTTATTTGCCAAGTTTCTTCTCCTTTGATCAGATTTATAATGGTTTTGATAAACCGGCATTCATTAACCCGGTTCAACTTTCAAGTACAAGTTTTCAATATATGATCAGTTATAATCCAATGTTTATTGACCCGGCCTGGTTTCGACTACAAGTCGCCAGTATTATATTTGGATGATCCGGTGTTTATTACAACCCAACACGGTTTTGTTATAAACCGACAAAATATGGGAGGAGTTATCAGTACTCAAGATTTGGGTTATCACCCTTACTCAACTGGTTTGGTAAACCAACAATATGATCAAATATCACAGGAATCGGTATTCAAACTGGGTTATATTATTCAAATCTTTAATAGCCAACATGGCTGGATTTTTATTATGGTTATCAATAACCAGTATTATGATTGAGGTTTTCAAAGTCGCTTTAGTGCAATGGCTATTACTTTATCAATGGATATGATTTATTCTACAATGGAAGGAATAGTCCCGAGTCACTGCAGGCTTACAACCGGGCACTTGGGGGCTACATTATTCAAGTTGAGATTATATCAAATATGCAAGTCTCATGTCGCTGCAAGCATGCACCATGACACTTGGGGGCTAATGCAAAGTCATTGTTTTGGCCTTATTGAAGACCCGACTCATCACATCATAATGAGCTGGCCCTTGGGGGCTACCAATTGCTCCTATCAATGATTCAAGGTACACAAGTCTTAATCCGTTATATTCAAGGGTCCACTGCTCAGTTGGTAAAACACAAAGCTCTTAACCTTGTGGATGTGGGTTCAAGCCCCATGTTGGAGTTACATCATATGATGTTATTTTCAATGAAGCATGATCATATTTATAAAGTCACTGCTCATTATTGCATAATGACCCGACCCTTGGGGGCTACACATCACTGCTCAAGTCTACATGATTATATTTACAAAGTCCCTGCTCATTATTAAATAATGACCCGGCCCTTGGGGGCTACAATGTTTGAAGTTTTTTGAGCATCATGCAATTACAAGACCCAGGTTGCTGCAGGCATGACAACTCGGCACTTGGGGGCTACATAATATGGAGTATTCAATTTTTACTAAGTGACTGGGATGAACAACGTGGATTTCTTCTTAAATGGCAGTACTTATATTGAAGCAAGTCTTAAGCCATCACTTTGTTCTGCTCAAGACTTGGGGGCTACAAGTAATATGGATATAAGGGAGAAAAATCTTCAAATTCTCAGATTTGAATAAACCAGATTGACCCGGTGTCTGCAACAATCATAACCCGGTGTCATCAATACTCATGAACCGGTGTTGGCAACAGTCATAAACTGGAATTATCAGTTTTATAACCGGTGATTTTGGAAGTCATAGCTCGGTAAATTCTACAGTTTCCAACCGGCTGGATATCAGTTGAATATTTCAAAGACCAACATTTTGGTCAAGTATTGAAGGCCGACTCAAATGGATTCTTTATTTACAATATTTATTCTACAAGAAAATTGATTATGAAGTTGGTCTATTGACCCGGATTTTCTAGAAGGAGGAAATGACAAGGACTTAAGGATGATCAGGCGCCGGTTTACAAAATATTTACCAGGAGCACAACCTGTCAAATTTGTTCTTGTGTTTGTTTTACAGGATCAGTTTAACATGGATAAATCCAAATTAAACTGGGGGCTAATGTCGGGGATATACCCCGCTGTATGAACCGGCCAGAAATATGACCCGGCCGGGCTTGGCGGTTTACTTGAGACCCGGTTGACACTTGGCGATTCACTGGCGACCCGCCCTGACCAGACGGTTTACAAGCAACCTGCCTGGACATTATAACTCACTGGTAACCCGGCGGGCGAGACAGACAGATGACAAGGCACAAGGCCCAGAGGGCCGGTTTATGGTGGGTCGGTTTAAGAGGAAAGGCGTGAAGAATATTATCTTACAAGGAGTTGAAGACCCGGACTTGTATCCGGATTGTATTAGAAGGTAGACTAGTCCTAGTCCTGATAGGACTCCATATGTAACCCGCCCCTCTAACTTATATAAGGAGCGGCAGGGCTCCCCACAAGGGGGACAAGCAACAAGAAATAATCCCTAGGGCTAGACATAACTGGGAGAGCCGGTTTATGGCAACTCCCTCGCGATGATAATGAGAACTAGCCACAAACAACACGTAGGGTTGTTAATGGGTGATATTTCTCGAGGCCTAAAGCTGTCTAAATCCTTGTCTTGTGCGTTGATCCGCTCTGCGTCTCTCATCCTGATCAACCCCTATCAAGCTACCACATAGATGCGTTGGCCTCACGACTAAGTCCTCACACTAGGACATCTGCCGTGACAATTCCACGACAGTGTTGTCACTTCACTGTGAGGACCGGATGAATAGTATTTTGACCATCAAGTGTACCACAGTTGTACTACTACTACTACTACTACTACTAGTAGTAGTAGTAGTAGTAGTAGTAGTAGTAGTAGTAGTAGTAGTAGGAACATGAGTACTCCAGTATTGTATAGCGGAAATAGGTCTCCCGTGCTAGCATGCCTGTTCACTTCATCGTTCAGGTATCATCCATATTGTGAGCAGAACCAAATTCTCGTGCATGCCCAATCAATGCCCTGCCGCGATGCATGTAGTGGTCGTTCTGGTCCATCAAGGACGGCATGCAGATCGTTCCACACTTGAGAAGAGGAAAAATGGAAAGGTAGAACGCGACAGCAGAGGAAGAGAACACTGGCTAACGAGGCTGGGAGGGGATCGAGCAGGAAGTTAATGCTCCACGCCTAAAGGTTTTGGGAAAACCTGATTTTCATAAGGTGGCTTATACTCACCTAAATGGAGGGAGTATTACTTAACCAGAGAATGTTGTGTCTCCCACTCACGTGCTCAAAAAAAACTATGACACATTTTTTTATCTGTTTGCATAGGTCCCACCTATGAGGAAGGATGGGCACGTACACGAACATGTATGACTCATCAGTCTACCCGCGTAGCCTTTTCGTTTAGTCTACCTAGCCGTCTAATCAACTGCCTGCATGCCACTTCTCCCATTTACTTCTCCATCGGGAACCAATTCTCCTCGGCTTCTTCACCTCCCCTTCATCTTCATTTGCATCCAAACCCCACTGCGTTCACATTGTTTTAACCTCTTTAAATAATCATCTACTACTTCAGTTAGACTATCCATCTAATCCTAATTCTCCAAACCTCTTTAAATAATCATCTACTACTTTAGTTAGACTAGCCATCTAATCCTATCACTGCCTTGCCCTGCCTTTCCTTCGCTGACAGGTGGGACCCACGCTTATGGGTCCCACATGTCAGTGACAGAATGGTAGGATTGTTCGCGTCAGGGGATCCTCATCCCCCCGACGTGCCCCTCATCCCTCTCGGCCCCACCGCTCCTCCGCCTTTGTGTGCATGACATGGAGGCCAGCTGAACTGCGGCGACCATCAACTTTCTACCACAGACACACCTGATTGGACGCGGTTTGCCTGCTCCGCTGCTGTGTTCTGATCCGTACTCCCGCACCATCAAATTTTCATCCAGCGGTTGTGACACATTTCGTCCCGGGCATCAATCCTCAGCTAGAGTAATTATGTACTACAGGTAGTACCTGCCGGTGTGGCCATCTACGCCTCGTAATGCCCCGACGCCCAGCTGTGGCACCCTCGCCACGGCCACGCCACCACCGGCCGGTTCATCTCGAACGAGTGAGTCGCGAACCACGCCACCACCATGAGAATGACATGTGGGCCAGCCGCATTTAAGGTCCGCATGTCATTGACTCATAGGCCGGGCACTAAGCCACTGAAGATCGGTCTTGTGGGCCCCGAGAGGGAAATGTAACTCCTGCGGCAGGCCTTGTGGTGCTCCCGCAGTACAAGCTCATGTCGAAACTGGAATTTGTTTCTTAATACTACCAACTAGTACAAGTAAGGTACACGTGCATTGCACGCATGAGATTCTGGTGGTTTGTGCATTATGCTTCTACATGTGGAGCTTTCTGGATTCTAACATGTGGCAAAATCTGGTGGAATGTAAGGTTAGGCAAGTTTGATTAACTTAGGTGAGTGTTTGGTTCAAGCCACACCTTAGGCAAGCCACACTAAGGCCCCACATGACATACACACAAAAAATGTGGCAAGATTCCCTTAGTCTTGCCAACTTGTGGCTCTCATTTTGAAGAACTAATAACTTTGCCTAAGCTTAGTTGTGGCCAAGTTAGTCATGAATTAAGTTCAACCATGGAGTCTTCTAGATTATACATGTGGCAGAATCTGGTGGATGATATCCAACGGCCAGTAGTGCTCGGATTTGCCATCTTTGTACCATCGGATTGGCTTCATCCAACGACCAACTTTCAAAGTTTTTCACACACTATATAGGGGGTATAGATATAGATGTCCCGGTCCGTTGCAATGGATCCAAAGTATATCTATTTAGTGGAGTGCACTCTAAACACATTATCTATTTATTTTTCTCTAACCTTCCGTAGCCAAGCAACCAAGCTGCATAAGCTTTATGGGTGCCCCCCACATCATATTATTCATACTACGTTGATTGAAAAAACGATAAATCACCCAAAACAAGATCTTCCCGTTTTTTGTTCCTACGATGTTGTGTCGTGCATGTACCTACTAGTTGTATAGTGGTAGTACTAGTAATATAGTATTAGGAGTACAAACTTGGTACTAGTAGGAGTAGTACTAGTACGGAATGCTCCTACTCTATCAACAAGCCCCGTTTGACACCAAATTTCTTGGCTTCCGTGCTACAGCTAGATCTTCCCCTCATTTCTGTTTTCCAACCCGGCGGCGGGTGGGGTGTCGGTTTGCTCAACGGCGGTACCACATGAAAGTGAAAATGCTAGGCAACACGCCTTCCCTAAGCTATGTGTCATGCCGGACGGGCCGTGTTGTACTCCCGATTCCCGGGCGTGTGGGGGTGCGACGCGAACGCGGCAGACCTTTTCCTTTTACCAGCAATGTGCCCGTGCGTTGCGACGGATCCAAAGTAGTAGAATAGTAGTATTTGTTCACAAACTTGAAAGAAATCACTATTGTTTTGATATACTCCTAATATATTACTTCCTCCATACCTAAATAATTGTATTTTTTGAGATTTCAAATGGACTATCACATACGGATTCTATAGACATATTATAGTGTTTCTAACAAGATGCCCGCACGTTGCACGAAGTTGATGGAAAAGGTAAGCACAACTTATAAATTGATGGATGGAGTACTAGTTACAGTGACACATATAATTAAGCAAAGGGATCGCACATGTCGGTATTGACTGGAATGAGAATGCAACAGCACGATAAGAATTAAGGCCACGATGATGCGATCGCAGTGGTGGTTAAAGAAGGCAAGAAGAAAGATGGATCCACGAACGTACGAACTCCTCCTCCTCAACTTAGTGCGCCGGGCCACCGATTGGCTGCTAAGGAGCGGCAGCTTTTGTGGCGAGGTCGAGGTGCTTCTCAGCAAAGGCATCCAAGGCTTCCAGCCGGTTGAGGAAGGCCAACATCGTAGCGTCCTCACTGGCCTTGTAGATACCTATGTACACCATTTCCTCGTACATGTGGATGTGTAGGTCAACAAATACTTGCAGGGCGAGGCGCCTCACGTCGAGCGCGACCTCCAGGTGGACATTCTTCGTGGCGTCGGCGGGCAGTCGCAGGGCCACCAGTGCTTGAAAGAGGTTCTGGCCATGGAGGTCGATTAGGATGGCAGGCAATGAGGAGCCCTGGCGCACGGGCTAGAGGAGTACGGCGATGTTGTCCGCGAGCTTCTTGAGGACGGTGAACTTGTTGCTGGTGGCAACGATCATCTGGTCTAGCTGAGAGTCGTAGTTGGCGTCGACGGCGGCCATCTACCAGCCGGTCTCCAACACCGTCTGGAGACGATCCTCGGCGCCATGCTATAGGCCGGCGTCGTGGACCATCTGGCGCAGCCGCTGGCCACTCACGCGCATCGCCGCCATGGGTCTGGAGTGAGCTCTTTTGCGCTTAGTGTAGGTGCTTAGGCAAATTCTTAGGTGCATACGATGTGGTAGATGCATTGGAATGGAGGGGCGCCTTTATATGAGGGCAAACTGTGTTGCATTCACATCGTGCAGCCTCTTTTCCCGGACCTCCTCCCATTACTTCCCGCATGCATTAATTGAAGGAGGATGCATTGGTCGTTCAACATATCGGGAATTGCTACTCCCTCCCTCGTCTGCATTAAAGCCGTATCGGGAACTACGCCACCCACTGTCAAATCGAATACTCCCTCCATCTAGGTGAGTATTAAGTCATCTTACGAAAACCAAATAGTAAACACATAGGCGCGGTGCATTAACTCTCATGTTGTTTCTTATTTCTTGACATAAATAGATGAATCAACCAAGAAGAGATGTGGGGCTTGTATGCTTTTAATGACTTGAGACTATCAAACATGACATGCAGTGGTCAGTTCGTTGCACAAGAACAAATACAACCCACGTCAGCACACACGCATCTTATATAGCATCACATCCAATGGCTATAAAAGATGAATGAGACCAAATTATATCTCATCTAAATGAGTTCTAGCAAAACTGTACTAATAATACTTAGTACTCCTGTGCCATGTATCATATATTAGTATCATTTAGTACTTTATTTATTTATGAGGTATCCAGATGGCACTGCACCACCAAGAAAGAGGGTAACATCAAAATTATGGACTACTTTTTTGAGTATGTTGGTAAGGTCCGGTCATAGTCACTTGTTGAAATCTCTAAAAAGACAAATACTCCCTCCGTCCGGAAATACTTGTCATCAAAATGGATAAAAGGAAATGTATCTAGACATATTTTAGTTTTAGATACATCTCTTTTTATCCATTTTGATGACAAGTATTTTCGGACGGAGGGAGTAAAAAACAGAGTTGGTGATGATGGTGTGCGTGCCATCCTGCAATATAGGTCATCGGATTTATATATAACGGATAGGAAAGAAACTATGGCAATTTTGCAAAAATATACCCACACGTCTCTCCACGTTCGCAAATAAGGCCATCCCTCGTTCAACCTTTTCTCTCACAAGATAAACTACTCATACAAATGCATCTTGAGGTGTCCATAGAATCGAAGAGAGGGATGATGTGCGTGTGTGCGCGCGCGATCGATAAAGAGTGCCATCGAATTTGTGTGTGCCCACGTAAAAAATATAGAGTGGCTGGCCTACTGGAACGTGAGATGGGACATGTGCAGTTTGTCTCTGTGGCATGGATACCTACCTGCAGCGCTCGACTATCGGTGTGTGGTGGGGGAAGAGGGAGGCCCAATTAACTATAGAGGTACAATGGCTGGTATATGTGTGGAGGAGGAGAGAGGCCTACCTCATGTATTAAGGAGATCGATCTGCCTCATGTATTAAGCGAGATCGATCGGCATCCATGCATATGTGCAGGAGAGGAATAAGGTTGGGAGAGAGACAGAGGTAGAGTGTTGGAGGGGGTGGTAGTGGAGTTGCTTCTAACAAATGGTGGGATAGGCTTGCTAGACAAACAGAGGGCACGCCCGCAATATCAATAAGAGAGGAGATGGCTGCTTGTTGTCTGTGCACGTGTGTGTGAGAGACGGGTCAGGAGGCATGCACAAATGATGAGGGGGGACGGTGTGGCTGTGGTAAGCAGACGTAACTACATAGAAAGATCAATCTTCTTTGTTAGAGAAAGGAGAGACATAACTTGTGAGGTACGTCGATCGATGGGGGGTAGTTAAAGTCGATCTAGGTATATGTTGGGAGATCGATCGGTATACATGCATGTGTGTGTTAGAAGCAAATGAGGCACGAGGAGAAGGATAGAGAGAGGGATGCATGTAGGAGGTGGTACGAGAGGCATACTATATCGAGGGGGAGGAGTGTGCGAGTACGAGAACAATGAAAAGAGTGGTGGGAGTGAGGCATGGACAGTGACAAGAGAAGGGGGGAAGCTTATGTTTGTGCTAGGCACACCTGGCTAGAGAGGCATATCGATCGATGTGTGCCGTAAAGAAAGAGCTGGGGGGCCTACACACACCGTGGATGAACGACCTAAAGTGAAAAGACGAATTTGCGCGATGTGATGACGGGAAAATGGCGGGCGTGAGAACACGCATCCACGTCATTGATACAGAATGAAATTTAAATGCATACAATAAAAATAGGATCAAACATTGCAGGTACATTATTTCCAAAACTCTTACATTTACGTAAAAATTCTGTTAATTACATCTCCGAAGAGAAAATCCCTGATTAAGAATTCCAACATATCTATTACATAGGATTACATCACATGCCTATTACAATATTTTACAAGAGAAATCCTCCTCGCGGTCGACAATGAACTCCTTCTTGGTGAACTTGAAGTTTGTTTCATGCAAATACTCCTCCATGATTTTATGTGTGATGTCGGGAATATATTTTCCTAGCATGCAACAATTTGTTCGTGTTCAACCTCATCTATATGATGGTGCAGAATGAAGGTTGGTTTTGGCTAGGCTTAGTTTTATCCTACGTTTGGCACATAGGATATGGGTATGTATTTTCCTTTAGGATTTTTATATGACCTCTTTGGTTTTGGTGGCATGTATATATGTGACATGCCAATTTTAATAAGTTTTGCATCATCACATTACTACTATCACCGCGCGACACTGATATGGTGCCCGTATGTAGCGTAATGGGCTGAAACTTTCTGACACAATTTTGATGCTTTTTATTGTGCATATGATATGTAACATATTTTGTTGACTTTGACCTCACACAGTATATAGCTTGACCCGAATGGAGTTTGTTTATGATATTTTATTTGTTTAAAGCTTATGAGGGCTACATGAAATATGCCTTATCATGTATTTTCCATGAATTTTCTATGCATATGTGGATGTGGAGTGAACTTATTTTTTTAAGTTCTGCTTTACCTGTATTACTACTAACACCGTGTGACATTAAGATAATGCCCGCGTGCAGCGTAACCAAGCAAAGGTTTGTGGAGCAATTATGGTGTTGCATGAGTCGTATGACATCTATCATTTTTGTTTATGTTTGTACCTCACATGGTATTAGCACTAACTCCACATAGCGTCATTTCATTGGCGCTAGTGTGTAACATAACCCAAGTAAAGTGAGTTTGTGATATCCATTTATGATGATGCTAATAGTTTAGGCTCTTATAGCATTGGAGCATTTCATGACATGTTTTATTTGACTTTGGACCAAATATGTGACCTGAATACTTTGTTTAATTTTCTCTTACTTGTATTACTACTAACACCATGTAGCATTATGATAACGCCCACGTGTAGTGCAACCAAGTAAGATTGGTTTTTTATGATGCAACACGTTTTATAATCCATTTTGCATGATTTTGGTTTTTGGGTGTGTAACATGAGCACATTTTTAATAAGTTTTGCCTTGCTCGTATTACTACTAACACCGAGTAGCATTAAAATAATGCCTTCGTGTAGCGTAACCAAGTGAAGCACCATTTTATATATTCTTGTTCGTATTACAACTAAAGCGACACATAAGGTCCATAGCATAACCGAATAAGAACAAATTCAGTTTAGCATATTCGTGATTTCATTTCAACTTAGTCATATCCATTTTTTTATGATGACCAAAATTAAGGCATTTTTATGAAGTTTTCGCACCTATGACACTCTCTTGATTTGTATCCATGTATAGGGACCAAACCAAGGAACGAGGCGTTCGTCTTGGCTTGTATCGCTAAAGGGACCGAACCAAGACGGGGATCAATAGGACGAAGCACACGCAACATTTAGAGAAGCCATGATTACAAGAACTATGCATGCTCCTTGACTCGTACCGCGATGGCCGAGCCGAACGAGAAAGTTTGGGGTAGATATAACATGCTCCTTGGTTTGTACCACGATGGCCAAACTAAGGACAAAATTTTAGGATGGATGCAACATACTCTTTAGTCTGTACCAAAATGGCCAAATCAAAGGCAAAATTTTGAGACAGATTAAACATACACCTTAGTATGTACCGCAATGGCCGGACTAAGGGCAAGAATTTTGGGGAGATGAAATATGCTCCTTGATTTGTACCGCAATGGCCGAACCAAGAACAAGAATTTTCGGAAGATGAAACATGCCCCTTGATTCGTACCGCGAAGGCCGGACCAAGGGCTAGAGATTTAAGAGGAGGAGAAGAAAAAAGCTCCCTGGCCTGTACCACAATGGCCAAACCAGGGGCTATAGAAGAACCATTGAATCTCACCTTTCAAACCTCCTGCACGCCTGCCTCCTTCTCTCCTTTTGTGCTACTGTGTGTGTGTGATTTTTGGCGGAAGAAATGAATGAACTGGAGGCCGACCCTCGAGCAGTGCATCTGCCTGGTATTTATATGGGAGGGTGTGGAGCACTTGCCTTTGGAGGCTGCCGCGCGCGCCCAGGAATCAGCCTGCACGTCGCTGTCGTGCAGGACATGGGAGCAGGAGTCGTGGCTGAATGGGTAGAACGTGGGTAGACTTGGTCTCCTGAGTTGATCGATGGGACTTCGGCGGGAGCGCACATGGCCCTCTGGCCCAATTAGTTTAGTGAATTTCCTTAATCAAGCTTTATCTAGAGATGGGCCCTGCTACAAGGCACGTATGGGCTTCTTACTTTGATTATTTAATTGGAGCAGCTTTTGCATATGCATGGTGACTGTGTTGATTTGCTAAAAAAACTTAATTATTGGCTGTGAGGGCCACGCCACATACGTTCATGCATGTACGCTGCCTAGCCTGCATGCATTAGCACATAACGCATGCTCGTGCTAGCTAAAGATTTAATTGATGCTAAAAAAATTTCAGTCACCAATTATATTGTCTATGCATTTTGTTAATATGCCGTGATATTTTGATGGCCAACGCCGACGGCGCGGTACCCGTGGGTGTTGTTCCTCCTTCCCGCAGGGTCGTCATGGCACTCTCCGGCCTTGTCCGTCTTCGAGGTTTGTCTTTGGGTGAAAGCCTTTTGCGCTGCTGTAGCGGGGTCGGCTGATGTCGTCGTTCCCGGGTCGCTTTTCCCTTATGGTCGTCATCTTGAAGACTAGTTCCCCTTCGCGTTTTCCCTAGGGTGGACATGCAGAGTTGGTCGCAGGTAACCCTCCTGGTCCCGACGGTCCAGTGCGTCAATGGGTGCGCCTATGTTTGTTTCTCGCTACGACAGAGAAGTCGGAGCTGCGCGCGGCGGGGCCCCCGCGACAACAATGATTTCATGAGGGCGGTTTCAGCGGATGGTGCTCTCTAGAGATCGCGATGGACTAGGTCGTTGCGAGGCTTGAAACTTTCTCTTGCAATGTACATCAACAAAGTTGGAGCTGCCAGTCATCGATGTCTTGGTTGATTGAGTTGTTGATTGATTTCTTTAAAATAATTCTTTTCATTATCGAACGTTTTATTTTTGTTGTTTTGAATTTATATTTTATACATTTATTTATCTCGGTCAAAATCCATGTCAACAGATGCCCCTCGAGGTCTGGGTTCGAAGTGAGATTTTTTTTACTCGGGCCCAGAGCTCGAAACTATACATATTTTGTTTAAAGCACTTCTGGTGAGTATAATGGATTTATGACTTTTTAGACGATCGTGTGCCAGCTACGTACAGCTTTTTAACCATACGTTGCAAATATGGAGGCTAAAAATCAGGCCACGTCTGGCTTATCCGGCTAACAAACTCCATCTAACAAACTGCGTCCACTGTCCCCTCAACTCTCTTTTAAACAGCAAGTCTTCTTTTCTTTTCATAAACCAGATAGAAGACGACGGAGACGAAGTTCAGCTCAATTCCGTCCGGACTGTGGCCGCAGCTTCGTACGTATTAAGATTTCCTTTGCATGATATTGTATACTGATTCGCTAGTCTCTTGATCAATTCATTGGCTGACTACTCTGTTACTCCAATCGCCTAGATTGCTTTTAATCCTTCTCATGATGCATCCCCGCTGGAGCACGTGGTGACTTGAACCAGGTGTGATCAACCTTCTTTTCTCATTGAGCTTTTATACTTCAACGTCTAATGTGTCCGCTCATGTTTTCCTTGTATCTTTTTATCCTGCTGATGATACAGGAGCCAGTGATATTTGGGTCACGGCTTGGATTGATCCGGCTTAGTGGACTTGCCTTTTGAACGGTATGACTATACCTTCCTCTGTGGTCGCATCTCTGTTCTTATTTATAGTACTGTCAAAGAGGCAATTTCTGGTACGTATGCCAATTCGCGGAAGGTTATATATACCAATGTATGAGGCGTTTGATCTATATCTATTCATCCGAAAATTGTGATCCTACGGTCGGCGTTCCGGGAAGCCTCTATCCGGGCTTGGTCCGTCGTTCGACTCGGGGATTATTATTTTTGTGTGAATTAGTAAGATTGCTCAATGTTGGCGCTCCAGGAAGCCTATATATGGGTTTCGTCCTTCGTTCAACACTGAATTTTTTATCGTGTACGTATATGAATTAGACTTGATCACTGTCGGCGTCCCTGTTGGCGTCCCGAGAAGCCTATATATGGGCTTGGTCCATCGTTTGACGGTGATTTTTTTATCACCATATATGTATGAGTTTGATGACTCGATCACTGTCGGCGTTCCGGCAAGCCTATATATGGGCTTGGTCCATCATTCGACGGTGATTTTTCTTAATGCCATATATGTATGAGTTTGATGACTCGATCACCGTCGGCGTTCCGGCAAGCCTATATATGGGCTTGGTCCATCATTCGACGGTGATTTTTTTTATTTGCCATATATGTATGAGTTTGATTACTCGATCACCGTCGGTGTTCCGGCAAGCCTATATATGGGCTTGGTTCATCGTTCGACGGTGATTTTTTTATACATATATGAATTTAATGACTTGATCACTGTCGGCGTTCCGGCAAGCCTATATATGGGCTTGGTCCGTCGTTCGACGGTGATGCTATTGTTTTTTGGGGATGAGGAATATTTTGAATCACGCACACCTGTTTCGTGTTTCTCATATTCCTTTTTATGCATAAAATTCAAATATTGAAATGTTTTTTTAATTGTAGATACTATCTCTCGTTGCAGGCTGCGTACCCGGGGATCATCACTTCCACCTTGGTATCAAATTGAATCTTGCACTTTCATGTATTATTTTTAACTTCCTGTAATTTCACACGTATACCAACATGCATATTTTCCTTGCATATAGATGGAGGAAGCCACGACACCATCTTCGTCTGAATCATGTAGAATGCCTTTATCACAGTTGGCCAAAAAACACCTATTTGAACCAGATACTAGTGAGCTAGCCAATCCAGTGATTACGAAGTTAGGCGTACCACACGGCCATCCTGAGCTTGGACCACGTGGATGGACGGCAGGGCCATCTTTCTCAGCTCGTTGTTATCAACCTCCCGCACCTGGGCCCAGACTTGATGAAGCTTCAACCCTTGGGACACATATGATATCCAAAGGTTTAGGCTGGGAGAATCATGAGGTTGAATACGCTTCAATGCCTCTTGGGTATCTTGAATGGGGTACTAATGCCTTGAATAAATATCATACCCATCTGAAGGGGAGTGAGGAAGGTGTAAATTATGTCTATGGAGCCATTTATTGCTCTTTAGGCGACTATTCTGTCTCCCCTTCTCTTTTAAGGTCTTTATTGGAGAAATGGGATCCCAACACCAACACGTTTTTGTTCTCGTCTGGCGAGCGTACAGTCACACTTTGTGATATGCATCAGATTGCGGGGTTGCCCCTTGATGGTGAACCTTATGAAGAATATGTTCCCCTAGCTGATGAGTTGGATCCTTCGACTCTTTTGTACCCAACTTCCTGCCTCGGCTCCTACAAATTTGGACCAAGCTTGCTGTGGGTGGCAAAGTAGGTTTCAAGGAATGGTGTGATTTCTTTCACAATAGTGGAGTAAACTCCTTTGCTACCAAGAGCTTAGAAGACCAGCGCGTGTACACCGCGGCTTTCCTTGCCGTATGGCTTTCCCGCTACGTCGTTGTTGGTGGTGGGCCATATATTCGCCCTGGGGTATTAGTGATGGCGGCATGGATTTCCCTAGGACGACGCATCTCTTTGGGACCACCTGCTCTTTGCTCCCTTTATTACTCACTTCGGCGGATTTGTACTCATCCGATTGGCCCCTCATTCATACATAGGATTTGGCCGGTCCACTACCTTGCTGGATGGATGGGCGTGTACCTCAAGAAACCCTATGGAAACAGAGCAAAAACGCCAAATTTCCCGAGATCCAGAATTTTGGCGGTACAACCTAATATGGTGAACACAATGTTTAAGACGCCACGTCATTTTACTCCTAAAGAGGCACATGCTTTCCTCGATGACTCTAAGAATATTGTTTGGAACCCCTATTCTCTCACTATGGAAGGTGTGTTCAAACCCAAGAGGGCTTTCTTAATTTCTATTCATCGAGGCATGCTGACGTGGAGGTGTGGTACTATCACCGCCGATGTGTGTATAGCTGAACCATATCACCCAGATCGAGTGGCACGACAGTTTCGTCTTCACCAAGTTGTACCCTTTTCTCCTCTAGCGAGCCTGTATACTCAAGATGAAATTGGAATTGCCTATGCTTTTTGGTCACACCTATTATCCTTGGCCCCTGAAGAATTCCACTATTTTCCTGACGATGATCGAGTTGGGAACTCCTCTGTAGCATGGGCTAATTGGTGGAAAAAAATTCTAAAGCCTTTCGCCGACATTCTGGACCAACTTTGCAATGGCAACATGACTGGGAAGACCCCTTATGATGTAAGGATAAAAAATAAGCGTGCACTACAACACAATATCATGCCTCGCCCATTGTCTAATAAAGATTTTATGGTGATGAGGAGAGTATCTATGGAGCACTGTGACAAACATGTTCAGTCCCTTGAGAAGGAAGAAACGCCAATTACAGATCAATGGAGACTGGTCCTCTATAATTATTTAAATGATGTTGTTGCTGCTCAACCGGTGAAGTCTAAAGAGGTGAGCTCAAACACATGTGTGTCCATATTTCATTATGTCTCACGTACTATTTAGTACTAACTTGAGTTCTCTTTTTGGTTTTTTTTGCAGCTACGGCGAGGTAATGTACTGAAACAGAATGCCATAGCTAGGTCCTCCTCCGCCCATCCGCTATCAGTGGATAATGGTATCTCAGACACTGTCCCATCCGGTAGCGGAAAGAGACGCAGACAATCTACACCGCCTCATGTGGAACAGGAAGCAAGGCTGCCTTTGAAGCGTAAACTTGATTTCGCCCAAGCATCCAATTTTTCTGAACCAATAACATTGGATGGTCCGTCCTTAGATGTTGAATTCAGTAACTTCGTTAGTGATGAAGATTTTAGCCATGTTCTCAGAGGAGAAAAGGACCATGGCCTTGGTGACGTCTTCGATTTATCCGTCGAGGATTGTACCTTTGGCGAGTGTGGCACAAGTCGTCTACCCTCCAGCCCTGGTGTGGCTGAAACTGTGCTCCCTACCCCTAGTGCTCTTGATTTCTTGTCAACTTTACCTGGTAGTTTATTTACTTATGCACTTATTTAATTGGTCGTATCTATGAACCATCATTATCATCAAATTTTCACGACTCTTCACTTTTTTTTAGGTTGCGAACAAGAAAGTTACCATTCGCAAGACCCTGTAATGACGGTTGTATCAGGGGAAGGCGCACAGATGGACTGCAGTTTTGTCAAATACACGTTTATAGATGCCACAGATACCATGGTGAAACGAGCCCTCGAAGGACTGAACGACTCTACCCTTGGTGATCCCAAGCGACGCATCATGCTTGAGAGCGTTTCTCAGACGCTGCCCACGCAAGTACCTGAGGTAGCTAAGGTGCATGCCATGTTGGTCGGGCTTATTGACCTTTCCAAGAAATTGGAGGTTGGCCAGACTGAGTTCACAAAGGGATTCGAGCGAGATGAACATGTTGCTGCCGAAGTCGAGCTTAAAATTAAGTTCGGTCACGAAGTTTCCAAGGCTGCGATTGGGGACTTATCTAACCTAGACAAGAAGTGTGCTGAAATGGAGGTGCAGAAAGCGGCGCTTAAGGTGCAGCTTGAGGAGGCTACCGCCAGTTTGCAGAAGCTTAAACTAGAGAGGGAACAGCGCCGACAAGCACATAATGCTCATCAATCTGAACTAAAGGACTTGGTCAAGAGTCTACAGGACACCAACGCCGGCAAGCATAGGCTTGCTGAATTTGAACAAAAGACGGCAAAATTAAAGATTGAAGCAAGTCAGTTGTTGAACAGCCTGCATAACTGGCGAGCTCCTTGAGAAGGCCTAGACTTCGCTTAGTTTTTTTTATTTAGCCGTTTCAGTTTATCATTTCCCTTCGAATCATTTTAGGCTCGGTACTCAGTTTCACTTCAAATGTAGCAGTAATTTGTTTATTCACCTTGGAACTCCGAATTTTATGCATGATGTGCTAGTATGCCAGCTTTGACGTTGAAGCATCCTTATTTATTTACACTATCGTTGTGTATGGCCTTATTTTTTTATTCTATTTTTTTATATAAATGCATGTATGTACCATTTTTGTACGACGTTTAAGCTTATGATGAAGTTTGGAGCCTGCTTGATGTTTATATTTTTTTTATTACCCTCTTTTTTTATGTCACAGTTTATACTCGTAAGTCATTGGAGTTTTTTTTGTGCCCCAGTTTATACTCGTAAGGGTGTGGAGTATTTTGGATGATCCCTTTTTTTCATCACAGTTTATACTTGTAAGTTGTTGGAGTATCTTTTTTTTGTGTGCCCCAGTTTACACTCATGAGGGTATGAAGTAAGTATGATGATTCGATTGTTTTTCCATCACAATTTATACTCGTAAGTCGTCGGAGTCTTTTTGTTTGTGCCCCAGTTTACACTCCTGAGGGTATGGAGTGTCATTTTTTTTACTCAAGCATAGTAGCGCTTAAGGAATTTTCCATTTATCGGTGGCGGGCAATACTCGCCGTCAGGGGAAATTATCCTGTATGCACCACTAGAGTAGACCTCTTTTATGATGTAGGGACCCTCCCATTTTGGCTCGAACTTTCCTCCCATCCGTCGTGTAACATTGATTGGACGAATGACGGCGAGCACTAGGTCTCCTTGCTTGAATGATCTCCTTTTAACGTGCTTGTCAAAGGCACGAGACATTCTAGCCTGATAAGCTTCCAAATTTTGTAATGCCTGAAGGCGTTTCCCCTCAAGCATTTCGAGTTCACCGAGGCGTAATTTTATGGCCTCCTCTTCTGAAAGTTTCTCTTGAATAGCCACTCTAAGTGAAGTAATTTGTACTTCTAATGGTAGAACTGCTTCTCCTCCAAACACAAGGGAGTATGGTGTCATCCCAGTTGGTGTACACGTCGTGGTTCTATAAGCCCACAAGGCCTCAAGAAGTTTTTCATGCCACTCACGCTTATTTCTTGACACGACTTTCTTTAACAATTTGCAGAGGGTCTTCTTAAAAGCTTCTGCTTGTCCATCAGCTACTGGATTATAAGCCGTGGAATAGTTATGAATTATCTTGAATTTCGAACATAATTTCTCAACATGTTTATTTTTGAACGGCCCTCCGTTATCAGACATGATACGAGAAGGAACTCCAAAGCGATATATGAGTTGTGTTCTTATGAAGTGATCCACGTGCTCTCCCTTATCCTCTTTTAATGGTATAAGCTCGGCCCATTTAGAGAAGTAATCGGTGGCAGCCAGGATGAATTTATGCCCCTTTGATGATGGTGGATTAATAGGTCTTACTATATCCATTCCCCACATTTCAAATGGCCATGCAATATTTGTGGGATGCAACGACTCATGGGGTTGATGTATGAAATTATCATGTACCTGGCACTCGTGACACCTTTTTGCAAATTTCATGGCGTCGTCAAACATGGTAGGCCAATAGTAACCAAGATGTCCCAATTGATAATATAACTTAGGGCCAGATTGATGCGCCCCACACACCCCGGCGTGCACTTCATTTAAGGCTTCCACAATTTCATTCCTTGTTAGACAGCGGAGGAGGATGCCATCGAAGGTACGCCTATATAGGGTATCATTTATATATGTATAGTGAACTGACCTTTTCCGAACTCTTGACCTTTCTGCCGAGTCTAGAGGTAAATATCCATGGAGCAAGTATTCCAGGAAAGGGCTTCGCCAGTCTCCAACTTCAATCTCATAGACATCTGCAGTCATTGCAACCGACGTCGTCGTCTCCTCCTCCTCGGCGAGTATAGGTAGGATTCTACATTCTTCAACACGAACGTCCATCATTGATGTGAAGTTAATGACATACTAGCGGCTAAACCTGCTAAGGCGTCAGCCTTTTCATTCTGACTTCTTATAACATGCTGAATATTTAGATCAACAAACATGGACATGAGCACTTTGGCTCGTTGGAAGTAAGGCCTTAATTCTTCTTTCTTTACCATGTAAGTTCCCCGTAGTTGGTTGATCTCTAACTGAGAGTAACCATAAATAGTGAGTGAATCTAACCCCATATTCAGAGCTAATTCAAGCCCAATTATCAAAGCCTCATATTCAACCGAATTATTTGAAACCGCTGAAGTTAGGGTGAACGTGTACGGGATTATCCCCTCGCTTGGCGTCACAAAGACGACTCCAGCACCTGCCCCTGATCGTCGACATGCGCCATCGAAGTACATTTGCCCACATGTACTAGCAACTGATGTAGTGAACACCTCTTCATCTGGCAAGTCATCATCTATGGGGAAATCATCGGGTATTGGATGTGTGGCTAGGAAGTTAGCTAACGCCTGCCCCTTCATGGCCTTTTGTGGCACAAACTTTATATCAAATTGCGACAAAAACATCACCCACTTAGCCAGTCTACCTGAAAGCACCATTTTATTTAAGATGTACCTGAGAGGGTCTGCTCTCGATACGAGGTGTACAGTATGCTCTAACATGTAATGGCGCAAGTTTTGTGCTGCAAACACCAATGCGAGACATATTTTTTCCATGTCTGGATAGTTGCACTCAGCCCCCACGAGGGTGCGATTAAGGTAATATAGGGACATTTCTTTTCCGGACTCATTATTTTGTGCTAAAAGAGCTCCCAACGACATAGGCATGGCTGCCGTATATAGGATCAGAGGACGCTCCTTAACTGGTGCACCCAGGATAGGTGGGTGTATGAGGTATTTTTTAATGTCCAAGAATGCATTTTGGCATGCTTGGTCCCACTCGAATGAGACACCCTTTTTCATGAGACGTGAGAATGGTTTACATCTTCCTGATAAGTTTGAGATAAATCTCCTGATATATGCCAGGTGACCTTGGAAACTATTTAGTTCATGTAGGTTTGTGGGTGGTGGCATTTTGATGATCGCTTTCACTTTATCTGGGGCAATTTGGATGCCATTCTTTGTGACCACAAAACCAAGAAATTTCCCGGAAGAAACTCCGAACGCACATTTCATGGGATTCATTTTCAAGTTATGTTCCCTCAGACGCTCGAAAACCATTGCAAGATGTTTCATATGGTCTTCTTCACGTTTTGATTTTACCACTATGTCATCAATATAACATTCAACGATTACATATAACAACCCATCTAAAACTATGGTCATCGCTTGTTGATATGTCGCCCCTGCATTTTTGAGCCCAAATGGCATGACCTTATAACAGAATATGCCTTTGGGCGTTCTAAAAGCCGTTAACTCTTCATCTTCTGGCGCCATTTTTATTTGATTATATCCAGAATATCCATCCATAAAAGAAAATATTTCATGGTTCATGGTAGCATCGACGAGTATTTCGGATATAGGTATAGGAAAATCATCTTTAGGGCATGCTTTATTTAAGTCCCTAAAGTCTACACACACACGGAATTGACCATTTTTCTTTTTAACTGGAACAATATTGGAAAGCCACTTGGGATATTTAACTTCCCTAATGAATCCAGCAGCTATAAGTTTGTCGACCTCAGCTTCTATCTTGGGGAGTAGCTCGGGTCGAAATCTCCTTTGTGTTTGTTTCACTGGGGGAACATCGTCTTGCACGGCGAGTCGATGCACCGCCACTTCAGGATCCAAGCCTGGCATTTCCTCATAAGTCCAGGCGAAGACATCTTTGTTCGCAGAAAGGAATTTATGATATTCATCTTTCTTCTCTTTGGACAGACGTGCGCCAATAAAATTCAGTCGCGGATCCTCGACTGTCCCAATATTTATTTCTTCCAAGTCATCAATAGTTGGCTGATTACCATCCTCCATTTGTGGGGATGCCTCAGTTGGGTCTACAAATTCAGTCGAGGTCATGCCAACCTCATAGCCGAGCCCATGTGTCGAGGTCATGCAAACCTCATAGCCCAGCCCATGTCTTTTTTCTTTCAAAGGCTGGCCCTCATGTAGAGCTTCGAGTTTTCTCGGGACAACGCCTTTTCAAATGGCGCTTGCTGCCCCCGGCCATCGCACAACGACGGGCCAGTGAGAGTATCATATCCCATTCTCTGCATCATATACAAAACTTGGTTATCGTACAGAGAAATAGGCAATGACTCATCATCTTTATTTTCCAAGGTGATATGAACCACATTTTTATTTTTATTTTCACACTCATGCGACTTCTCTTTATCTTGCTCAATTTTATGTTGAATCAAAGGAGGTAAGAGCATAGGCATTTTGGTACCTCTTTTAACAGATGATTTATCGATGACACGGAATATTGGGTCACCGTCTTTCCTTTGGTCACTTGGTATATACTGATAAATCTTTAGGCCAGATGAGGATTCTGCAGCATTTTTCTTTACCATATTTGATTCAGGTAGTACTACAGGCCTTGGCTTGTGTACTTTTTCAATAGGCTCAAAGTAGACTTTCGCATCGGCGTAGAAAGATTCAGCTACGGTGAATGGTCTCTTATCTGCAAATATTCTTACTATTTCTCCATATTGCTCTTTGTACTTGACACACTGAAGGAGTGTAGATGGCACAACCTGATTTTCATGCAACCTTGGTCGGCCCATCAGTGCATTGTAAGATGTGGCTGCATCAATTACATGGAATCTCACGTATGTAGATAACGCTTCCATTTTTAGTACTAAGGAAATGGTACCCATGGCCTCTTGACCTGACTGGTTAAAGCCGTGAATGACCACATTTGACCGACTCAAATCCTTAGGGGAATATCCAATCCTTTTCAAAGTACGCAGAGGCAACAAATTTATGGCAGATCCACCATCTATCATTATGTGATTTGTCGGCAAGTCGTCAATCTCACCAAACATAAGAAGAGGTCTGTTGTGCTTCTTTGCTCCTAACAACATGTCCTCATCCGTGAATGTAATATTTAACACATAATTTAATTCAGTTTTAGTCTGTGAGACTTCCATTCTATAATCTTCAGGAAATGACAATGCTGTAACTAGTGCTTTACGTAAATCCGAGGAAAGAGACAAAGCATCATACACAGAAAGCATAGCTGGTATTTTCTTCAAATGAGAGATTACATCATACTTGACCGACGCCTTAGAAGGCGGGTCAATTGTCTCATTCTCGGTTACATCTTTGTTCCTAGGCTCCTTTCTAGGTGGAGGATGTGGGTCAACTAACTGGCGACCTGATCTAAGGTGGACCTGATCCACTTCTGGCGCATCTTCTTCGGGGAAGTGAAGAGACTCGCTATCATCATCAAACACACCTATAGTGATGTTGAATTCTTCACTAGGCGTAACTTTCATGCGCTTCGACATATGTTGATATTTCTTTGGTACGAAGCGCAAAGGAGCAACATCTTCCATCACTCGGGGTAGTACACGGTGTTTTGGCCGCTGTTCCCTCCAGTCTTGGGGTTCTTGAGAAGCTGGTACACTGGGCCATCCATCACGGCTGCAGGGAACGTGAGCCTCTCTTTTACGCTGACCCTGGGACGTGGTCCTATGACCGAGGTATGTGAGGAAGCCTGAAGAGATAATTGGGGTAAATTCATATCCTGATGTAAAACTCATATCATCATAGGTTGGCCTCATATTTGAAGATGCGCAACTCACTGAGCTATCTTGAAGAGTGGCAACATTTGCTGTAGCCATCTTCTTTCCTTTCTTTAAACATTTGAGGAGATCAGTATCAATGGTCCCCTCATCGATCATTTTCTGTATGATATTCTTCACAACAAAGCAATCTTTGAGTGTATGGCCCAAAATGCGATGGTAGTGTCAGAAATTTGGGTCATGAAATTTTGAAGCTTCTTCTGGCCTTTTAGGCTTGGGAAGTTCTATAAGACTCAACTCCTTTAAACCATTAAAAAGGTCATCAATTTCTTCTACAGGAAAAGAATACTCCCTGTTTTGTCGCTCGCTGAGAGTTGGCCTCCTACTGACCTGTGCATCTCTCTGCCCTTGATTCCCTATAGGTGATCTTCCGGGCTGCAACTGAGGTTTTACCGTCGTTGTCTCCATGGCTTGTGCAGACTTGGGTTTGATCGGCAACTTTTCATGCTGACCACCTTTGTCTGTAGGTTTGTTGAACATTGTTTTTGTTCGACGAGCGACAAGCTGCATAAAATTTTCTATGTCCGTGGATTTTGAAGCTAACTCTTCAAACGTGAGGGGCCTCACTCCTTGTAACTGGACAGCCACTTCTGAGCGGAGATTGTTCATGCACATGCGCACTGCTTCTGGCTCAGTGATTGGCTGTGGGCAATGAAGACTTAGGTTTCTCCATCTATTTATGAAATCAGCCGCCCTCTCGTTGAACCCTTGTTTAGTTTGGGTCAACTCAATTATGCCCACCATCCTCTGTGTGCTATAAAACCTCTCGAGGAATGATTTTTGCATTTGTTCCCACGTTTTTATAGAGGTTGGAGGCAACTTGCTGTACCAAGTGAAGGCAGGCCCAGACAATGTCTATACAAACTGCCTAAGGAGAAGTGCTCCGTTGTTAGCTGTATCCTGACAAGCAGCAAGAAAGTGTGGTATCTGCTCATGGGGAGATCCACTCCCGTTGAACTTACTAAATTGCGGCTACCTATAATTTGTTGGGAAAGGAACTAGGTCCACATCAGGTGGGTACGGCTTAACATACCCTGGCCGCATCGAGTACTGAGTTTGCATTAATTGCGACTTTACCCCTTCAGCGATCATTCTTTGGATCGCCTCAAGGTTAAGCCCTGCTCCTCCTTGTTGGCTGCTACCACTTGCACCACTATCCCCTTCATTTCCTTTGCTCTGGTTATTGCTCATGTGAATTCGAAGGGCTGCTAGCTCGTCTTCCTTTTGCTGAAGCGCTGCCGTAAGGTTGGCTAATTGCTCCTCAACGGGATGAGTTTCATTCGCAGCTAGGACTTGTTCTGTATGCTCTGCACCATGGTGAAGTTCTATCTCATTCTCAGAAGGACAAGGAGTGATATCTGATAGGGGATTGTAAGACCCCCCATTGCTTGACCCAAGTTCTTCATGATCTGAACTCTTCTAGCTCCGCGTCGTGCGGCAAGGACCTTCTACAACAGTCTTACATGCCTTCTTCCTCTTGAAGTGTATTGATGCTGAGGAGGTCTCGCTACTATTGTCTGTCACCCCTTTGACACCAACTGGCATTGCGTTGAATACTTCAAATGAGTTGCTTGAGACATTCTTACGAGTTGGCCATGGAGCGAGAGTTCTGGTAGTCTTGTTTTTTGTACTTGCCATTTCTTTTGCCCCATTTCCTCCACTGACTTGGCTTGTTGATGGAGAATCTCTTCCTTGTATTCTGCTATAACCCGAATCGGCTCGTACTGCCATCTCTCTTTGTTTCAGGGCGGCCCGCTTTTTGCGTGCATGAGCAGCCTGCTTCACATACTCTTGTCGTCGTGGATCTGCCTTCACAAATTCTTCATATTCTGGCCACTCCGGTAGAGTTTCTACACGCCGCATGATGGCGCCACCAACATTATCAGCAGAGATAGAGCATCCTGGAAGTATTTCCTTCAAAGCTTGGCAAACATTCTGAGTCATGATGGCATGTAAGCTAGCATGGCTCCCCCCACGGATCCTTGCATTGATCTTCCTTTCTCTATTTCTGATGGGATATGCCACTTGCTTCCGCTGTTGATTGGTTATGTTTGCATCAGTTACCACTGGGAAATCAAGCCATGCACGGTGAGCCCTCTGCCGTCGACAACGACAACGTGCTGGATCAACTGAGCCTTCAAATGATGGTCTTGGTGCTGGCACTGATGAGGACAAAGGATCTGATATTGTAGCAGTTGGATCCACATGACCAACTTGGAAGTCATCTGAAGTGACAAACACCCCCTGCCACTGGAGCGAGCGTCTATTGCTTGGCTCTCCCACTAGGCATGGTCCAATGGGATTATAGCCCATGGTGGGGATAAATTCAGGTGCATCAACACGCAATTGGTTTCTTGGGCGAGCTGGTCCTTCATGTGAGGAAGATTCAATATCCTCAGCCATTACACCCTTCCCTTTGTCCGCAGAGCAAGCCCTTTGTGCTTCCCCTACGTTGCTTGGGTTAAGATTATGTGAGCTTTCTCCTGACCCTTCGTGTGTGCCCACACTAAGTTTTGAAGGTGTAAGGGGCACTGCGACTTTGGTCGATGTAGTTGAGGCAGATTGTTTTGGTGATGCCACCTTTAGTGATCCTGTCCGTTTTGCAAGAACGGGCCACTCTTCGGGTGTCATACGAACAACCTTTGCTGGTACCTCATGGCTCATGACCTTGGTAGGTGACATCTTTGTGAAACCAGGTGGAACTGAAGTAGATGAAGAAGCTTCGCGCACATGTTGATCCTTAGATGCTCTTGCAGCTGCACGCATCCTTCTCTTTGTTGACTTTGTGAGCATAGGAGTAAACCCCTCCTTCAGTGCAGAGGAGACTTCCTTTTCTTCTGGCTTAGCTGGGGATACAGCTGTTGTTTCCAAACTCTTGCTAACTACAGCCACAAGCGGAACAATTGGCACATCCAGCCAGAGGTCACCAAAGCGGAGAGTGACAAATTGCTGGACCTGTCCTTCCATACCTTCAAAATAAAGAAAACCATATATTAGTTTTCTTCATCTATTTTTTGTATATGCGTACATAATGTTTTATGCTTTATGTACTATGGAAATTCATATGTTGCAATCCTATGTTGGAATTCGAAGATGAGGGGAGAAATATGTCCCACCGGGCGTGCCAAAATCTGATGACGGGAAAATGGCGGGCGTGAGAACACGCGTCCACCTCATTGATACAGAATGAAATTTAAATGCATACAATAAAAATAGGATCAAACATTGCAGGTACATTATTTCCAAAACTCTTACATTTACGTAAAAATTCTGTTAATTACATCTCTGAAGAGAAAACCCCTGATTAAGAATTCCAACATATCTATTACATAGGATTACATCACATGCCTATTACAATATTTTACAAGAGAAATCCTCCACGCGGTCGATGATGAACTCCTTCTTGGTGAACTTGAAGTTTGTTTCATGCAAATACTCCTCCATGATTTTATGTGTGATGTCGGGAATATATTTTCCTAGCATGCAACAATTTGTTCGTGTTCAACCTCATCTATATGATGGTGCAGAATGAAGGTTGGTTTTGGCTAGGCTTAGTTTTATCCTACGTTTGGCACATAGGATATGGGTATGTATTTTCCTTTAGGATTTTTATATGACCTCTTTGGTTTTGGTGGCATGTATATATGTGACATACCAATTTTAATAAGTTTTGCATCATCACATTACTACTATCACCGCGCGACACTGATATGGTGCCCGTATGTAGCGTAATGGGCTGAAACTTTCTGACACAATTTTGATGCTTTTTATGGTGCATATGATATGTGCCATATTTTGTTGACTTTGACCTCACACGGTATATAGCTTGACCCGAATGGAGTTTGTTTATGATATTTTATTTCTTTAAAGCTTATGAGGGCTACATGAAATATGCCTTATCATGTATTTTGAATGAATTTTGTATGCATATGTGGATGTGGAGTGAACTTATTTTTTTAAGTTCTGCTTTACCTGTATTACTACTAACACCGTGTGGCATTAAGATAATGCCCGCGTGCAGCGTAACCAAGCAAAGGTTTGTGGAGCAATTATGGTGTTGCATGAGTCATATGACATCTATCATTTTTGTTTATGTTTGTACCTCACATGGTATTAGCACTAACTCCACATAGCATCATTTCATTGGCGCTAGTGTGTAGCATAACCCAAGTAAAGTGAGTTTGTGATATCCATTTATGATGATGCTAATAGTTTAGGCTCTTATAGCATTGGAGCATTTCATGACATATTTTATTTGACTTTGGACCAAATATGTGACCTGAATACTTTGTTTAATTTTCTCTTACTTGTATTACTACTAACACCATGTAGCATTATGATAACGCCCACGTGTAGTGCAACCAAGTAAGATTGATTTTTTATGATGCAGCACATTTTATAATCCATTTTGCATGATTTTGGTTTTTGGGTGTGTAACATGAGCACATTTTTAATAAGTTTTGCCCTGCTCGTATTACTACTAACACCGAGTAGCTTTAAAATAATGCCTTCATGTAGCGTAACCAAGTGAAGCACCATTTTATATATTCTTGTTCGTATTACAACTAACGCGACACATAAGGTCCGTAGCGTAACCGAACAAGAACAAATTCAGTTTGGCATATTCGTGATTTCATTCCAACTTAGTCATATCCATTTTTTTATGATGACCAAATTAAGGCATTTTTATGAAGTTTTCGCACCTATGACACTCTCTTGATTTGTATCCATGTATAGGGACCAAACCAAGGAACGAGGCGTTCGTATTGGCTTGTATCGCTAAAGGGACCGAACCAAGACGGGGATCAATAGAACGAAGCACATGCAACATTTAGAGAAGCCATGCTTACAAGAACCATGCATGCTCCTTGACTCGTACCGCGATGGCCGAGCCGAAGGAGAAAGTTTGGGGTAGATATAACATGCTCCTTGGTTTGTACCACGATGGCCAAACTAAGGACAAAATTTTAGGATGGATGCAACATACTCTTTAGTCTGTACCAAAATGGCCAAATCAAAGGCAAAATTTTGAGACAGATTAAACATACACCTTAGTCTGTACCGCAATGGCCGGACTAAGGGCAAGAATTTTGGGGAGATGAAATATGCTCCTTGATTTGTACCGCAATGGCCGAACCAAGAACAAGAATTTTCGGAAGATGAAACATGCCCCTTGATTCGTACCGCGAAGGCCGGACCAAGGGCTAGAGATATAGGAGAAGGAGAAGAAAAAAGCTCCCTAGCCTGTACCACAATGGCCAAACCAGGGGCTAGAGGAGAACCATTGAATCTCACCTTTCAAACCACCTGCACGCCTGCCTCCTTCTCTCCTTTTGTGCTACCGTGTGTGTGTGATTTTTGGCGGAAGAAATGAATGAACTGGAGGCCGACCCTCGAGCAGTGCATCTGCCTAGTATTTATATGGGAGGGTGTGGAGCACTGGCCTTTGGAGGTTGCCGCGCGCGCCAAGGAATCAGCCTGCATGTCGCTGTCGTGCAGGACGTGGGAGCAGGAGTCGTGGCTGAATGGGTAGAACGTGGGTCGACTTGGTCTCCTGAGTTGATCGATGGGACTTCGGCGGGAGCATACATGGCCCTCTGGCCCAATTAGTTTAGTGAATTTCCTTAATCAAGCTTTATCTAGAGATGGGCCCTGCTACAAGGCACGTATGGGCTTCTTACTTTGATTATTTAATTGGAGCAGCTTTTGCATATGCATGGTGACTGTGTTGATTTGCTCAAAAAAACTTAATTATTGGCTCTGAGGGCCACGCCACATAGGTTCATGCATGTACGCTGCCTAGCCTGCATGCATTAGCACATAACGCATGCTCGTGCTAGCTAAAGATTTAATTTATGCTAAATTTTCTTTAGTCACCAATTATATTGTCTATGCATTTTGTTAATATGCCGTGATATTTTGATGGCCAACGCCGACGGCGCGACGCCCGTGGGTGTTGTTCCTCCTTCCCGCAGGGTCGTCATGGCACTCTCCGGCCTTGTCCGTCTTCGAGGTTTGTCTTTGGGTGAAAGCCTTTTGCGCTGCTGTAGCGGGGTCGGCTGATGTCGTCGTTCCCGGGTCGCTTTTCCCTTATGGTCGTCATCTTGAAGAATAGTTCCCCTTCGCGTTTTCCCTAGGGTGGACATGCAGAGTTGGTCGCAGGTAATCCTCTTGGTCCTGACGGTCCAGTGCGTCAATGGGTGCGCCTTTGTTTGTTTCTCGCTACGACAGAGAAGTCGGAGCTGCGCGCGGCGGGGCCCCCGCGACAACGATGATTCCATGAGGGCGGTTTCAGCGGACGGTGCTCTCCGGAGATTGCGATGGACTAGGTCGTTGCGAGGCTTGCAACTTTCTCTTGCAATGTACATCAACAAAGTTGGAGCTGCCAGTCATCGATGTCTTGGTTGATTGAGTTGTTGATTGATTTCTTTAAATTAATTCTTTTCATTATCGAACATTTTATTTTTGTTGTTTTGAATTTATATTTTATACATTTATTTATCTCGGTCAAAATCCATGTCAACACGATGGAGCTAGAAAATGCTGAGGGAGGGTGAGAGGGATGCGGGCGTGTGCATGCACAAGAGAAAGTTAGCGCTAGCTACAAAGATAAGAGGGTTGTGTGGGTGTAAAAGATGAATGGAGATTATATATACTTCATTATAAAAAGCAAATTCGGATATTTGAAGAATTTATCATAGTGTTTCAAACCGACGCATGTGTGAATATATATAACGGTGATACACATGGTGTGGTTATGAACATGTTATACTACATTTAATATATTTTATCTCTACTCTTATAAAAAACGGAGTTGTTGATGATGGTGTGCCTGCCATCCTGCATTATAGGTCGTCCGATTTATATCTGGCGGATAGCAAGGAAACTATGATGGTTGAAGTTGGCAACAATCATGATTGTAGATTCTTATTGAAATAGAGAAACGAATTCAAATTTAGTTCGAATTGCAGCGGTAGTATAGACATTTGGATTGCACTAAAATGTTGGTATGAGTAGGTTACATGCATTATATAGCAAGCGAAAAAATTTAATCGGACATAACATGGATTCATACTCCCTCCTTCCATCTATATAGGGCGTAATGAGATTTTTAAGACCGCCTTTGACTATTGACAAGATTAATAGTACATGACATGCACAATGTGAAAATTATATCATTGAAAGAACCTTTCACAGACGAATTTAACGGTGTGCTTTGTGTAAGTTGCATGTCATATATCATTGCTCTAATATTTGGTCAAAGTTAGCATCGAAAAACATTAGGCCCTATATAGATGGAAGGAGGGAGTAGCTTTGAATAGCATTTGTATAGTAAAATGGGGCAAGACTCTCTCTTTGTGTGGTGTGAATAGTTTTATTTTTCTCGTTTTCTTTTTTGTTGAGGGAAGTGCGAATTGATTTGGTACATACAAGTACAATATTAGTACACGTTAGGCTTGTCCCTAAAATTCAACCCGCGTCTTGTTATATCCCGAAAATTCAGATATCGTGCTCCCAAAATTGGCGCCTTCACAACCCGCGCCTTGCTATCCTGAAATTAAAACGCGCGTGAAAACTACCTCCAGCTGCCAAATCCCGACATGCGAAATCCCCCTTCTAACCCTGAGCCGAAAGGGCCACTAGTTCAAATCGGTGGGGGGTACTTTTGTAACACACCCTACATTTTGGACAAGCGTGTCCCTAAGTCATGCTTCACCCCCTCCCATTGCCCCCTTTTCGCCATTCAAAATCCCAGGCCGCCATAACCTCTCCGCTCCAGCCGCGAAACCCCACCCTCCTCTGTCCGCCACATCACCGCTGCCCAGCCGGAGCCTCTTCCCCAACGACTGTTGGGGAACGTTGCAGAAAACATAAATTTTCCTACGGTTTCACCAAGATCCATCTATGAGTTCATCTAGCAACGAGTGATTGGATTGCATCTACATACCTTTGTAGATCACGCGCGGAAGCGTTCAAAGAACGGGGATGAGGAAGTCGTACTCGACGTGATCCAAATCACCGGAGATCCTAGCGCCGAACAAACAGCACCTCCGCGTTCAACACACGTACGATCAGCATGACGTCTCCTCCTTCTTGATCCAGCAAGGGGGAAGGAGAGGTTGATGAAGATCCAGCAGCACGACGGCGTGGTGGTGGATGCAGGGATCACCGCAGCAGGGCTTCGCCGTTTTACTGCGAGAGGGAGAGGTGTAGCAGGGGAGAGGGAGGCGCCAAGAGTCAAGGGTGCGGCTGCCCCCTCCCTCCCCCCTTTATATAGGCCCCCTAGGGGGTGCGCCGGCCCTAGGTGATGGGATCTCCTAGGGGGGCGGCGGCCAAGGGTGGAGTGGCCCCCAAGGCAAGTGGGGCGCCCCCCCCCCCCACCCTAGGGTTTCCAACCCTAGGCGCAGGGGGTGGGCCAAGGGGGGCGCACCAGCCCACTATGGGCTGGTTCCCCTCCCCACTTCAGCCCATGGGGCCCTCCGGGATGGGTGGTCCCACCCGATGGACCCCTGAGGGAGTCCTGGATTAGGGGGTGTTTGGGTAGCCGGACTATACCTTCAGCCGGACTCCTGGACTATGAAGATACAAGATTGAAGACTTCGTCCCGTGTCCGGATGGGACTTTCCTTGGCGTGGAAGGCAAGCTTGGCGATGCGGATATTCAAGATCTCCTACCATTGTAACAGACTCTATGTAACCCTAACCCTATCCGGTGTCTATATAAACCGGAGGGTTGTAGTCCGTAGGCAATCAACTCCATATGCAACAATCATACCATAGGCTAGCTTCTAGGGTTTAGCCTCCTTGATCTCGTGGTAGATCTACTCTTGTACTACCCATATCATCAATATTAATCAAGCAGGACGTAGGGTTTTACCTCCATCAAGAGGGCCCGAACCTGGGTAAAACATCGTGTTCCCTGCCTCCTGTTACCATCCGGCCTAGACGCACAGTTCGGGACCCCCTACCCGAGATCCACCGGTTTTGACACCGACATTGGTGCTTTCATTGAGAGTTCCTCTGTGTCGTCGCCTTTAGGCCCGATGGCTCCATTGATCATCAACAACGATGTGGTCCAGGGTGAGACTTTTCTCCCCGGACAGATCTTCATCTTCGGCGGCTTCGCTCTGCGGGCCAATTCGCTCGGCCACCTGGAGCAGATCGAAAGCTACGCCCCTGGCCATCAAGTCAGGTTTGGAAGCTTAAACTACACGGCTGACATCCGCGGAGACTTGATGTTCGACGGGTTCGAGCCACGGCCAAGCGCGCCGCACTATCTCGAGGGGCATGATCTAGCTCTTCCTCCGGACAGTGTCCTGGAGGCCGCACACGCATCGGTTCCGACCCCTAACTCGGAGCCTATTGCGCCAATCGAGGATGAGCGGTGGGACGTCACCTCAGGGGTTGCGATCTCAAAGGCGATCGAGCCGAACGCTAGCCCCGCACTCTGCATGATCCGTGACTCCAAGCATCCGGACTCATTTCTGGACTCCGAACCCCCCGCGCCCCTGCCAATCGAATCCGATTGGGCGCCGATAATGGAGTTCACCGCCGCAGACATCTTTCAGCATTCGCCTTTTGGCGACATCCTGAATTCTCTTAAGTCTCTCTCTTTATCAAGAGAGCCCTGGCCGGACTGCGGTCAGTGAGGGTGGGATATGGACGATGAGGAAATTCAAAGCCCACCCACCACCCACTTTGTAGCCACTATCGACGATCTAACCGACATGCTTGACTTCGGCTCCGAAGACATCGATGGCATGGACGACGATGTAGGAGACAAACAGGAACCAGCACCTGTAGGGCGCTGGAAGGCCACCTCGTCATATGACATATATATGGTGGATACTCCAAAAGATGCAGATGGCGATGGAACAGTGGGGGATATTGCCCCCAAGAAACATCCAAAGCGCCAGCGTCAGCGGCGCCGCTCTAAATCCCGCCAAAGCAAAAACGGTGATTCCGGCACGGGAGATAATACTACCCCGGATAGCACCGAAGAACACCCACCTCAGCAAGATTCGGCACAAGAAGATGGAGAAGCCAGCCCTCATGAGAGAGCGGCAGATAACTATACGCCTCCCTCCAAAGACGAGGCAAGCCTCGAGGATGATAACTATACGCCTCCCTCCGAAGACGAGGCAAGCCTCGAGGACGACGAATTCGTCATACCATCAGACCCCGCCGAACAAGAGCGTTTTAAACGCAGGCTTTTAGCCACGGCAAGCAGCCTCAAGAAAAAGCAGCAACAGCTTAGAGCTGCCCAAGATTTGCTAGCTGACAGATGGACTGAAGTCCTTGCGGCCGAAGAGTATGAACTCGAACGCCCCTCCAAGAGTTACCCGAAGCGCAGGCCGCTACCCTGATCAGAGGAGGAAGAACCTACATCACCAGCGCATGACATGGCAGACCGGCCACCTCGCGGCCGTGACAGAGAGGCCTCTCGGCCCTCCACCCAAGCCATGCCCCGACGCCGTTCAACTAAGGCACGGGAAAATGCGCCCGACCTGCGAGACATACTGGAGGATAAGGCAAGACAAACAAGATCGATCTACGGATCGCGCAGGCGCCCTACGGCATGTGACAATGATCTTCACTCCGGATACAACAAATCCGGCCGGGCCGAGCACAACAGACATAGCTCTTCCGAGCTGCGTCGTGATATAGCCCAGTACAGAGGCGCCGCACACCTGCTATGCTTCACGGATGAAGTAATGGATCATAAAATCCCAGAGGGTTTCAAACTCGTAAACATCGAATCATACGACGGCACAATAGATCCGGCGGTATGGATCGAGGATTATCCCCTTCACATCCACATGGCACGCGGTGATGATCTACACGCCATCAAATACCTCCAGCTCAAACTTAAAGGACTGGCCCGGCATTGGCTTAACAGCTTGCCAGCAGACTCAATCGGTTCTTGGGAGGACCTGGAAGCCGCATTCCTCGACAACTTCCAGGGCACTTACGTGCGACCACCGGATGCCGACGACTTAAGCCACATAATTCAGCAGCCAGAGGAATCGGCCAGACAATTCTGGACACGGTTCCTAACAACGAAAAACCAGATAGTCGACTGTCCGGATGCCGAGGCCCTAGCAGCCTTCAAGCATAACATCCGCGACGAGTGGCTTGCCCGGCACCTGGGACAGGAAAAGCCGAAATCCATGGCAGCCCTCACGACACTCATGACCCGCTTTTGCGCGGGAGAAGACAGCTGGCTAGCTCGCAGTAACAACTTATCAAAGAACCGTGGTAATTCGGATACCAAGGACAAAAGTGGCAGGACACGTCGGAATAAGAAAAAACGCCGCGTTAGCAGCGACAACAATGAAGACACGGCAGTCAATGCCGGATTCAAAGGCTATAAATCCGGTCAGCGGAAAAAGCCATTCAAAAAGAATACTCAGGGCCCGTCAAGTTTGGACCGAATACTCGATCGCTTGTGCCAGATACATGGCACCCCCGAAAGGCCAGCCAATGACACTAACAGGGATTGTTGGGTGTTCAAGCAGGCAGGCAAGTTAAGGGCCGGAAGCAGAGACAAGGGGTTGCACAGCGATGACGAGGAGCCCAAGCCGCCGAACAACAATGGACAAAAGGGCTTTCCCCCACAAGTGCGGACGGTGAACATGATATACGCAACCCACATTCCCAAGCGGGAGCGGAAGCGTGCGCTACGGGATGTATACGCGATGGAGCCAGTCGCCCCAAAGTTCAACCCATGGTCCTCCTGCCCGATCACTTTTGATCAAAGGGACCATCCCACTAGCATCCGTAATGGCGGCTTCGCCGCATTGGTTCTCGACCCAATCATCGACGGATTTCATCTCACAAGAGTCCTCATGGACGGCGGCAGTAGCCTGAACCTGCTTTATCAAGATACAGTGCGGAAAATGGGCATAGATCCCTCAAGGATTAAGCCCACGAGAACGACCTTTAAAGGCGTTATACCAGGTGTAGAAGCCAACTGTACAGGATCAGTAACACTTGACGTGGTCTTCGGATCCCCGGACAATTTCCGAAGCGAAGAGTTAATCTTCGATACAGTCGCGTTTCGCAGTGGCTATCACGCCCTGCTCGGACGAACCGCATTCGCAAAGTTCAATGTGGTGCCGCACTACGCATATCTCAAGCTCAAGATGCCAGGCCCTCGAGGAGTAATTACGGTCAACGGAAACACCGAACGCCCCCTCCGTACGGAGGAGCATACGGAGGCTCTCGCAGTGGAGGTACAAAGTAGCCTTCTCAAGCAATTCTCTAGTCCGGCCATTAAAAAGCCATACACTGCCAAGCGCGCCCGGAGTAACCCATAGCAAGACCGCCTGGCACACTTTGAGCAAGCGTAGCAATGCGGCCCCAACTCCAGCTTTCGCGACATAGCGAAACTAGTACCTCGCGTACATAACTATGCCCTTGAAATACCATGGGCACAGGGGAAGGGGCACAATAACGGCACGCCCAAAATACGGCTTAAAACGTACTAGGGGCTGCCGGATTCTTTTTTTAATTTTTTTTCTTACTTTCAGGACTCCATACTTCGGACGACCTGTTCGGCAATTCGACTGCCGCACAAACGATGCAAGATCCAGGGAGGCAGACAAGCCATGCCGCATTATGGAACTCCCAGGTGGTCTCTGTTATGAGCGATATACCTGTTTTAAATACAATTCCGCGGCCTGCCCTTGGTCAGGACATACTGAATAGTCCAATATCTTTTGCTTACCGCACTATTTGTATCGTTTGGCTTTGATAAATAGCCTCTCTATAAACAATGCTTAGATTCTTGTCTATTTTTTGCATTATCTTCTTTTCACATTTATGTTTATTAAATGACATGATTGCACCCATACACCATGGTACGGCAAACACGCCAGGGGCTTCAGTACCCCTCATAATGGTGTGAGAAGTCCGTACACTTTCACAAGTGCGGCACCCCGAACTTATAGCACTATATGCATCGGCTCCGAATCATGATTTGGGTCAATAGTTGGGTTTGCCCGGCTCCTATGTTTTGGTGCCTTACGTTCCGATCTATCGGCTAAGGTAGCACTAGGAGAACCACTGCGATTGTGCCCCGGTTCAGCTGGGTTAAGCACCTCAATGGAGAAAGCTAAAACTGACTGTCATGATGTGGCGAGAGACCGGTCGCTGTTCGAGAGGTTTTTCGAGTCCCTAAAGGCTTATGCCGCTTTGAGCGAGGATCTGCTTTGTCCGGCCAAGGCGTGGATAGCGCCCCGAACTCGGTCTTCCGAACTAGGGGCTTCGCCGAAATTTAAAATTATAGAGTTCTATGGCTAAGTGAGAGTGTTCAAGCATTATAGTCCGATTTCCTGGTTCGTTGTGCTGAGCGCCTCCCTCGAAGGACCCAACTATGGGAAAAAGAGCGCTCAGGTTTATCCCGAACGCCCCAGCACTAGTGGCACGGGGGCAGAAGCCAACGACTGGCCATCTCTCAATTTTTTGATAAACGGCCACACAGAAAGTAATATTTTAAATTCAAGCATTGCTTAGCGCATATGAACAAGTTTTCAGCGCACAGGATAACACGAGCGAGTTCATTCAAAAATTACATCCTTGGTACATTCATCCGCCACAAGGCGGGCACCAGCAAGAACATCCTTGTAATAGTTCTCGGGCTTGCGATGCTCCTTCCCCGGCGGCGGCCCGTCCTTCACAAGCTTCTCACCGTCCAGCTTACCCCAATGCACCTTTGCACGGGCAAGGGCCCTACGGGCACCTTCGATGCAGACGGAGCGCTTGATGACCTCGAGCCTTGGACAAGCCTCCACCAGCCACCGCACCAGTCCGAAGTAGCTCCCAGGCAGGGCCTCTCTAGGCCACAGCCGAACTATGAAGCCCTTCAGGGCCTGTTCGGCCACCTTGTGGAGCTCGACCAGCTGCTTCAGCTGGTCGCTCAAGGGCACAGGGTGTCCGGCCTCAGCGTACTGAGACCAGAACACCTTCTCCGTCGAGCTACCTTCCTCAGCTCGGTAGAATGCGGCGGCATCGGATACGCTGCGGGGAAGATTTGCGAATGCCCCTGGAGAGCTCCGGATTCGGGTAAGTAACAAGTAGTTTACTTTTATATGTCTGCTTTGCATATAGAATGCCTTACCCGCTGCTATCTTCCTCATCTCCTCCAACTCTTGGAGGGCCTTTTGGGCTTCGGCCTTGGCAGACTTGGCAGCCTCTAGGGCCATTGCAAGCTCGGATGCTTGCGCCTTCGACTCTAGCTCGAAACTCTCATGTTTTTTCATGAGAGCCTGCAGCTCTTGCTGCACCTCGCCGACCTGAGCACCAAGTCTGTCTCGCTCGGTGCGCTCCGCGGCCGTTTTCTTTTCGGCCTCAGACAGCGCCTGCTTAAGGGTCGCCACCTCAGTCGTGGCCCCTACAATAAGCAGTACAATCCTGTTACTCTTTTTTGCAATCAAGCCTTTTTATAGGCACTTTTTCTGTAAGGTATTTCTTACCTTCTTCCTCCTCGAGCCGCCGCTTGGCAAGGCCGAGCTCTTGCTCGGTCCGCTCGAGGTCCTGCTTAAGGACACCCACATCCGCAGTTAGTGCGGCGGTGGATAGCAGCGAAGCCTGCATACACATATTGACTCTTTTTTTAGACTCCTGTGAAATTTAATAGATCCTCTATTCGGCTTTTCTTTCCGAACGCCAAACAGAGCATCAGGGGCTACTGTCTATGCGGTAATATTTTTACATATTTTTACTTACCTCGAAGCCTGTTAGAAGGCTAGCGCAAGCTTCAGTCAGTCCGCTCTTGGTGGACTGAACCTTCTGGATCACCGTACTCATAATAGTACAGTGCCCCTCGTCGATGGAGGCGTCGTCAAGCACCTCCAGCAGATTGTCCGGCACCTCCGGTTGGACGGAGGCCGCCGGCTCAGAAGGCTTGCTCCTCTTGGAAGGAGTTCACCTACCACGGTCCGGAACTGATTCCGGCGCAGTATCTGGCATAAAGCCGGACTTAGAGCCCTGGGGAGCCTTATCCCCTTCACTCCTAGAGTCCGGGAGGTTGCCTTGCGGCTCCTCCGGGACCACCTCCTCCTGCCCCGGAGCTTGTCGCGACGCCACTTCGGCGTCGTCTGCAGTGCGGGGGGAGACAGCGGGCGGAACTGAGTTCACGTCCGATGAGTCCAGGGAGCCGCCCGATGATTCGTCGAATTCGGCGCGGGGCGGACTGCATAATTACATTCGACATTAGGGAAAGTTGTGCAACAAAGGAACATCATGAGTTACTCTGATATCTGAACTTACGATTTCGCCGGACGCTTGGCCCTGTCTGGCCACTGCTCTTTACCCTCTTTGGCGTTGGGGGCGTAGTCTGGCGGAGGGGTCTTCCTTTTCCTAGACCCCTCGGCCTCCCCCGTTGGGGCGGCCTTCCTCTTCTCTCCTCCCTCCGATGGGGGGGGAGAGTTTTCTTCTTCCTCCTCCTCGTTTTCGCGGGAGGAGGGCGTCTCGGACTCGTCAGATGACGAGTCCGACACCACCACGTTGCGGGCACTCTTTCGAGTCCCCGTGGTCTTCTTCTTCTTGGCCTTCTTCTCCGGCACCACATAAGGCGCTGGAGCCAGCAGCTTCACTAGTAGAGCTGGGGCTGGGTCTTCGGGCAGCGGAGCCGGACAGTTAATCGGTCCGGATATCACCCGCCAAGCCTATCAAAGGTAAGGGAGTTTAGATCCCGCATAGAGTCAAACTATGAAAAAAGCTTAACATCCTATAAAAGGTGTAGATGGCTTACCTCGCTAGCGTGACGCTGCGAGCTGTATCCGCCGTCCTCGGAGGCGGATGCGGGAGCCTCGGCGCCCTTGAATAGCATCTTCCAGGCGTCTTCGTACGTCGTGTCGAAGAGCCTGCTGAGGGTTTGATGTTGCGCCGGGTTGAACTCCCACAGATTAAAATCCCGTTGTTGGCATGGGAGGATCCGGCGGACGAGCATAACCTGGATTACATTAACAAGCCGGACTGGCTTGTTCACCAGGGACTGGATGCATGTTTGCAATCCGGTCACCTCTTTTTCGTCACCCCACGATAGGCTCGTCTCTTTCCAGGACATAAGCCGCATGGGGGGTCCGGATCGGAACTCGGGGGCTGCCGTCCATTTTGGATCGCGCGGCTCGGTGATATAAAACCACCCGGATTGCCATCCCTTTAGGGTCTCCACGAAAGAGCCCTCGAACCATAGGACGTTGGCCATCTTGCCCGCCATGGTGCCTCCGCACTCCGCCTGGCTGCCACGCACCACCTTGGGCTTGACATTGAAGGTCTTGAGCCAGAGGCCGAAATGAGGGCAGACGCGGAGAAAATCCTCGCACACGACGATAAACGCCGAGATGTTGAGGATGAAGTTCGGAGCCAGATCGTGGAAATCCAGGCCGTAGTAGAACTTGAGTCCCCGGACAAATGGGTGGAGTGGAAAACCCAGTCCGCGAAGGAAGTGGGGGAGAAATACTACCCTCTCATGGGGCCTTGGGGTGGGGAGAAGCTGCCCCTCTTCGGGAAGCCGGTGCGCGATGTCCTTGGACAGGTATCCGGCCTTCCTTAGTTTCTTGACTTTACCCTCCGTGACGGAGGAGACCATCCACTTGCCTCCCGCTCCGGACATTGCTGGAGAAGGTTGAGGTGGGAAGTGCGGGCTTGGGCGCTGGAGCTCGGGTGCGCGGGAGATGGATAGGCAAAGGAGGAAGAAGGCGTAGGTAAAAAGGTGGATCCTTGTCCCCTTATATGGGCAGATGCGGTTGTGCGTCCCCACCTGCCTAGTAAAACTCGCTTGCCTCCCAAGCGCCGTGATAAGTGGCGCGGTTGGGTTACCCACGTCCGTATTAACGAGAATCCCGTAAACAAAGGGGACACGATCTCTGCTTTGACAAGACGTGCCAAGGAAACCGCCTCGCAAAACACGCTGAGGTGGAAAAGTGAAAACGGTTCGGGTAAAGGACTTGGCCGTAGTGTGATGACGCACTGCGGAATACGTCAGCAGATTTGATTTGTGTTAATATTATTCTCTCTATGGCAATATGTGGAAGCTTATTTTGCAGAGCCGGACACTACTCTTGGTGTTTACAATCTTCTATGAAGGACTTGGTGGAGGAACCCGCCTTGCAATGCCGAAGACAATTTGCGCGCCGGACTCGTCGTCATTGAAGCCTGGTTCAGGGGCTACTGAGGGAGTCCTGGATTAGGGGGTGTTCGGGTAGCCGGACAATACCTTCAGTCGGACTCCTGGACTATGAAGATACAAGATTGAAGACTTCGTCCCGTGTCCAGATGGGACTTTCCTTGGCGTGGAAGGCAAGCTTGGCGATGCGGATATTCAAGATCTCCTACCATTGTAACCGACTCTATGTAACCCTAACCCTATCCGGTGTCTATATAAACCGGAGGGTTGTAGTCCGTAGGCAATCAACTCCATATACAACAATCATACCATAGGCTAGCTTCTAGGGTTTAGCCTCCTTGATCTCGTGGTAGATCTACTCTTGTACTACCAATATCATCAATATTAATCAAGCAGGACGTAGGGTTTTACCTCCATGAAGAGGGCCCGAACCTGGGTAAAACATCGTGTTCCCTGCCTCCTGTTCCCATCCAGCCTAGACGCACAGTTCGGGACCCCCTACCCGAGATCCGCCAGTTTTGACACTGACAACCACCGGGACCCATCCGGTGGTCCCGGTACAATACCGGTGACCCACGAAACTCTCCCGATGGCCGAAACTGCACTTCCTATATATAATTCTTCACTTCTGGACCATTCTGGAACTGCTCGTGATGTCCGGGATCTCATCCGGGACTCCGAACAACTTTCGGGTTACTGCATATTTCTATCTCTACAACCCTAGCGTCACTGAACCTTAAGTGTGTAGACCCTACGGGTTCGGGAGACATGTAGACATGACCGAGATGGCTCTCCGGTCAATAACCAACAACGGGATCTGGATACCCATGTTGGCTCCCACATTCTCCTTGATGATCTCATCGGATGAACCACGATGTCGAGGATTCAAGCAACCCCATATACAATTCCCTTTGTCAATCGGTACGTTACTTGCCCGAGATTCGATCGTCGGTATCCCAATACCTCGTTCAATCTCGTTACCGGCAAGTCGCTTTACTCGTACCGTAATGCATGATTCCGTGACCAGACACCTGGTCACTTTGAGCTCATTATGATGATGCATTACCGAGTGGGCCCAGAGATACCTCTCCGTCATACGGAGTGACAAATCCCAGTCTTGATCCGTGTCAACCCAACAGATACTTTCGGAGATACCCGTAGTATACCTTTATAGTCACCCAGTTACGTTGTGACGTTTGGTACACCCAAAGCACTCCTACGGTATCCGGGAGTTACACGATCTCATGGTCTAAGGAAAAGATACTTGACATTGGAAAAACTCTAGCAAACGAACTATACGATCTTGTGCTATGTTTAGGATTGGGTCTTGTCCATCACATCATTCTCCTAATGATGTGATATCGTTATCAATGACATCCAATGTCCATAGTCAGGAAACCATGACTATCTGTTGATCAATGAGCTAGTTAACTAGAGGCTTACTAGGGACATGTTGGTGTCTAAGTATTCACACATGTATTACGATTTCCGGATAATAGCATGAATAAAGGACAATTATCATGAAAAAGGAAATATAATAATAATCCTTTTATTATTGCCTCTAGGGCATATTTCCAACAGTCTCCCACTTGCACTAGAGTCAATAATCTAGTTACATTGTGATGAATCGAACACCCATGGAATTCTGGTGTTGATCATGTTTTGCTCTAGGGAGAGGTTTAGTCAACGGATCTGCTACATTCAGGTCCATATGTACTTTACAAATATCTATGTCTCCATCTTGAACATTTTCACGAATGGAGTTGAAGCGACGCTTGATGTGCCTGGTCTTCTTGTGAAACCTGGGCTCCTTGGCAAGTGCAATAGCTCCAGTGTTGTCACAGAAGAGTTTGATCGGCCCCGACGCATTGGGTATGACTCCTAGGTCGGCGATGAACTCCTTCACCCAAATTGCTTCATGCGCTGCCTCCGAGGCTGCCATGTACTCCGCTTCACATGTAGATCCCGCCACGACGCTCTGCTTGCAACTGCACCAGCTTACTGCCCCACCATTCAAAATATACACGTATCCGGTTTGTGACTTAGAGTCATCCAGATCTGTGTCGAAGCTAGCGTCGACGTAACCCTTTACGACGAGCTCTTCGTCACCTCCATAAACGAGAAACATTTCCTTAGTCCTTTCAGGTACTTCAGGATATTCTTGACCGATGTCCAGTGTTCCTTGCCGGGATTACTTTGGTACCTACCTACCAAACTTATGGCAAGGTTTACATCAGGTCTGGTACACAGCATGGCATACGTAATAGAACCTATGGCTGAGGCATAGGGGATGACACTCATCTCTTCTATATCTTCTGCCGTGGTCGGACATTGAGCTGAGCTCAATTTCACACCTTGCAACACAGGCAAGAACCCCTTCTTAGACTGATCCATATTGAACTTCTTCAATATCTTATCAAGGTATGTGCTTTGTGAAATACCTATGAGGCGTCTTGATCTATCTCTATAGATCTTGATGCCTAAAATATAAGCAGCTTCTCCAAGGTCCTTCATTGAAAAACTCTTATTCAAGTAGGCCTTAATGCTGTCCAAAAGCTCTATATCATTTCCCATCAAAAGTATGTCATCTACATATAATATGAGAAATGCTACAGAGCTCCCACTCACTTTCTTGTAAACGCAGGCTTCTCCATAAGTCTGCATAAACCCAAACGCTTTGATCATCTCATCAAAGCGAATGTTCCAACTCCGAGATGCTTGCACCAGCCCATATATCGAGCGTTGGAGCTTGCACACCTTGTCAGCATTCTTAGGATCGACAAAACCTTCCGGCTGCATCATATACAATTCTTCCTTAAGGAAACCATTAAGCAATGCCGTTTTGACGTCCATTTGCCATATCTCATAATCATAGAATGTGGCAATTGCTAACATGATTCGGACGGACTTCAGCTTCGCTACCGGTGAGAAAGTCTCATCGTAGTCAACCCTTGAACTTGTCGATAACCCTTAGCGACAAGCCGAGCTTTATAGATGGTCACATTACCATCCGCGTCTGTCTTCTTCTTAAAGATCCATTTATTTTCTATGGCTCGCTGCTCAACGGGCAACTCAGTCAAAGTCCATACTTAGATTTCATACATGGATCCTATCTCGGATTTCATGGCTTCCAGCCATTTGACGGAATCCGGGCCCGCCATCGCTTCTTCATAGTTCGAAGGTTCACCGTTGTCTAACAACATGATTTCCAAGACAGGGTTGCCGTACCACTCTGGTGCGGAACGTGTCCTTGTGGACCTACGAAGTTCAGTAGCAACTTGATCTGAAGTTTCATGATCATCATCATTAACTTCCTCTCTAGTCGGTGCAGGCGCCTCAGGAACATTTTCTTGAGTTGCACCACTTTCCGGTTCAAGAGGTAATACTTCATCAAGTTCTACTTTCCTCCCACTTACTTCTTTCGAGAGAAACTCTTTCTCTAGAAAGGATCCATTCTTGGCAACAAAGATCTTGCCTTCGGATCTGAGGTAGAAGGTATACCCAATAGTTTCTTTAGGGTATCCTATGAAGATGCATTTTTCTGACTTAGGTTCGAGCTTTTCAGGTTGAAGTTTCTTGACATAAGCATCACATCCCCAAACTTTTAGAAACGACAGCTTAGGTTTCTTCCCAAACCATAATTCATACGGTGTCGTCTCAAGGATTTCGACGGAGCCCTATTTAAAGTGAATGCGGCAGTCTCTAAAGCATAGCCCCAAAATGATAGCGGTAAATCGGTAAGAGACATCATAGATCGCACCATATCTAATAGAGTGCGATTACGACGTTCGGACACACCATTACGCTGAGGTGTTCCAGGCGGCGTCAGTTGTGAAACTATTCCACATTTTCTTAAGTGTGTGCCAAATTCGTGACTCAAGTATTCTCCTCCACGATCTGATCGCAAGAACTTGATTTTCCTGTCACGTTGATTCTCAACCTCACTCTGAAATTCCTTGAACTTTTCAAAGGTCTCAGACTTGTGTTTCATTAAATAGACATACCCATATCTACTCAAGTCATCAGTGAGGGTGAGAACATAACGATAGCCACCGCGAGCCTCAACACTCATTGGACCGCACACATCAGTATGTATGGTTTCCAATAAGTTGGTTGCTCGCTCCATTGTTCCTGAGAACGGAGTCTTGGTCATTTTACCCATGAGGCATGGTTCGCACGTGTCAAATGATTCGTAATCAAGAGACTCTAAAAGTCCATCTGCATGGAGCTTCTTCATGCGTTTGACACCTATGTGACCAAGGCGGCAGTGCCACAAGTATGTGGGACTATCATTATCAACCTTACATCTTTTGGTACTCACACTATGAATATGAGTAGCATTACGCTCGAGATTCATTAAGAATAAACCATTCACCATCGGAGCATGACCATAAAACATATCTCTCATATAAATAGAACAACCATTATTCTCGGATTTAAATGAGTAGCCATCTCGTATTAAACGAGATCCTGATACAATGTTCATGCTCAAACTTGGCACTAAATAACAATTATTGAGGTTCAAAACTAATCCCATAGGCAAATGTAGAGGTAGCGTGCCGACGGCGATCACATCGACCTTGGAACCATTCCCGACATGCATCGTCACCTCGTCCTTCCCCAGTCTCCGCTTATTCCGCAGCTCCTTTCGTTTTGCCAGCCTTCTTGTCCGCTAAGTATTTGGGGCAGTTCTGCTTCCAGTGACCACTTTCCTTGCAATAAAAGCACTCAGTCTTGGGCTTGCGTCCATTCTTTGGCTTCTTCCCGATAGCTTGCTTACCGGGCGCGGCAACTCCCTTGCCGTCCTTCTTGAAGTTCTTCTTACCCTTTCCCTTTTTGAACTTAGTGGTTTTATTCACCATCAACACTTGATGTTCCTTTTTGACTTCTACCTCTGCTGATTTCAGCATTGCAAATACTTCAGGAATCGTCTTTTCCATCCCCTGCATATTGAAGTTCATCACAAAGCTCTTGTAGATCGGTGGAAGCGACTGAAGGATTCTGTCAATGACCGCGTCATCTGGGAGATTAACTCCCAGCTGAGTCAAGCGGTTATGTAACCCTGACATAGTGAGTATGTGCTCACTGACAGAACTATTTTCCTCCATCTTACAGCTGAAGAACTTGTCGGAGACTTCATATCTCTCGACCTGGGCATGAGCTTGAAAAACCATTTTCAGCTCTTCGAACATCTCATATGCTCCGTGTCTCTCAAAACGCTTTTGGAGCCCCGGTTCTAAGCTGTAAAGCATGCCGCACTGAACGAGGGAGTAATCATTGGTACGCGTCTGCCAAGCGTTCATAACGTCTTGTTCTGCAGGGAGAACAGGTGCTTCACCTAGCGGTGCTTGTAGGACATAATCTTTCTTGGCAGCTATGAGGATGATCCTCAGGTTCCGGACCCAGTCCGTATAGTTGCTGCCATCGTCTTTCAGCTTGGTTTTCTCTAGGAACGCGTTGAAGTTGAGGACAACGTTGGCCATTTGATCTACAATACATGTTGTAAATATTTTAGACTAAGTTCATGATAATTAAGTTCATCTAAATCAAATTATTCAATGAACTCCCACTCAGATAGACATCCCTCCAGTCATCTAAGTATAACATGATCCGAGTTAACTAGGCCGTGTCTGATCATCACGTGAGATGGACTAGCCAACATCGGTGAACATCTTCATGTTGATCGTATCTTCTATACGACTCATGCTCGACCTTTCGGTCTTCTGTGTTCCGAGGCCATGTCTGTACATGCTAGGCTCGTCAAGTCAACCTAAGTGTTTGCATGTGTAAATCTGTCTTACACCCGTTGTATGTGAACATTGGAATCTATCACACCTGATAATCATGTGGTGCTTCGAAACAACGAACTGTCACAATGGTGCACAGTTAGGGGGAACACTTTCTTGAAATTATTATGAGGGATCATCTTATTTACTACAGTCGTTCTAAGTAAACAAGATGCAATAAACATGATAAACATCACATGCAATCAAATAATAATAGTGACATGATGTGGCCAATATCACATAGCTCATTTGATCTCCATCTTGGGGCTCCATGATCATCTCGTCACCGGCATGACACCATGATTTCCATCATCATGATCTCCATCATCGTGTCCCCATGAAGTTGCTCGCCAACTATTACTTCTACTACTATGGCTAACACGTTTAGCAATAAAGTAAAGTAATTTACATGGCGTTTCTCAATGACACGCAGGTCATACAAAAAATAAAGACAACTCCTATGGCTCCTGCCGGTTGTCATACTCATCGACATGCAAGTCGTGATTCCTATTACAATAGCATGAACATCTCATACATCACATATATGTATCATTCATCATTCATCATTCACAACTTTGGCCATATCACATCACAAAACACTTGGTGCAAAAATAAGTTAGACGTCCTCTAATTGTTGTTGCAAGTTTTACGTGGCTGCAATAGGGTTCTAGCAAGAATGTTTTCTTACCTACGTGAAAGCCACAACGTGATTTGTCAACTTCTATTTACCCTTCATAAGGACCCTTTTCATCGAATCCGCTCCAACTAAAGTGGGAGAGACAGACACCCGCCAGCCACCTTATGCAACTAGTGCATGTCAGTTGGTGGAACCGGTCTCACGTAAGCGTACATGTAAGGTTGGTCCGGGCCGCTTCATCCCACAATACCTCTGAAGCAAAATAAGACTAGTAGCGGCAAGAAAGTTGACAACATCTACGCCCACAACAAATTGTGTTCTACTCGTGCAAAGAGAACTACGCATAAACCTAGCTCATGATGCCACTGTTGGGGAACGTTGCAGAAAACATAAATTTTCCTACGGTTTCACCAAGATCCATCTATGAGTTCATCTAGCAACGAGTGATCGGATTGCATCTACATACCTTTGTAGATCACGCGCGGAAGCGTTCAAAGAACGGGGATGAGGAAGTTGTACTCGACGTGATCCAAATCACCGGAGATCCTAACACCGAACGGACGGCACCTCCGCGTTCAACACACGTACGGTCAGCGTGAAATCTCCTCCTTCTTGATCCATCAAGGGGAAGGAGAGGTTGATGAAGATCCAGCAGCACAACGGTGTGGTGGTGGATGCAGGGGTCACCGCAGCAGGGCTTCGCCGTTTTACTGCGAGAGGGAGAGGTGTAGCAGGGGAGAGGGAGGCGCCAAGAGTCAAGGGTGCGGCTGCCCCCTCCCTCCCCCCCTTTATATAGGCCCCCTAGGGGGTGCGCCGGCCCTAGGAGATGGGATCTCCTAGGGGGCGGCGGTCAAGGGTGGAGTGGCCCCCAAGGCAAGTGGGCCCCCCCCCCACCCTAGGGTTTCCAACCCTAGGCGCAGGGGGTGGGCCAAGGGGGGCGCACCAGCCCACTATGGGCTGGTTCCCCTCCCCACTTCAGCCCATGGGGCCCTCCGGGATGGGTGGTCCCACCCTGTGGACCCCCGGGACCCATCCGGTGGTCCCGGTACAATACCGGTGACCCCCGAAACTCTCCCGATGGCCGAAACTGCACTTCCTATATATAATTCTTCACCTCCGGACCATTCCGGAACTCCTCGTGACGTCCGGGATCTCATCCAGGACTCCGAAACACTTTTGGGTTACTGCATATTCATATCTCTACAACCCTAGCGTCACCGAACCTTAAGTGTGTAGACCCTACAGTTTCGGGAGACATGTAGACATGACCGAGAAGGCTCTCCGGTCAATAACCAACAGCAGGATCTGGATACCCATGTTGGCTCCCACATGCTCCTTGATGATCTCATCGGATGAACCACGATGTCGAGGATTCAAGCAACCCCGTATACAATTCCCTTTGTCAATCGGTACGTTACTTGCCTGAGCTTCGATCGTTAGTATCCCAATACCTCGTTCAATCTCGTTACCGGCAAGTCACTTTACTCGTACCGTAATGCATGATCCCGTGACCAGACACTTGGTCACTTTGAGCTCATTATGATGATGCATTACCGAGTGGGCCCAGAGATACCTCTCCGTCATACGGATTGACAAATCCCAGTCTTGATCCGTGTCAACCCAACAGACACTTTCGGAGATACCTGTAGTATACCTTTATAGTCACCCAGTTACGTTGTGATGTTTGGTACACCCAAAGCACTCCTACGGTATCCGGGAGTTACACGATCTCATGGTCTAAGGAAAAGATACTTGACATTGGAAAAACTCTAGCAAACGAACTATACGATCTTGTGCTATGTTTAGGATTGGGTCTTGTCCATCACATCATTCTTCCATAGTCAAGAAACCATGACTATCTGTTGATCAACGAGCTAGTTAACTAGAGGCTTACTAGGGACATGTTGGTGTCTAAGTATTCACACATGTATTTACGATTTCCGGATAATAGCATGAATAAAAGGCAATTATCATGAACAAGGAAACATAATAATAATCCTTTTATTATTGCCTCTAGGGCATATTTCCAACAACGACGTCGTCCACCACAACAGCTCGACGTCCCTCGTCCACCTCCCCGGATGAGGATCCGTTGTCCATCTCGCCGTCCCGCCGGTTCAGCCGCCCTGTCCTCCACCTCCAAGGAGCTACTCCGACGATCGCCTCGTCTATCGCGGCTGCTCCATCCCCATAGTGCTTCCTTAACCTACTCCACCGGAACCACAACATCCTCACCGACTCCTCTAACGAAGCCGAGGCCTACTCGGCATCACCAAAGTGGTTGTACACTCATCGCATCGCACCTTCTCCTTAAACTCGACCTCCCGGTGCCGACAGTTCTCCATCCCGCACCCCCATGGAGTGGCTAACTTGAAGCCGGCGCCACGGGCGACATCTCCACAGCAGCTCTCCCCCAGTGCGAGGCCCCTTCGGTGGCGGCATCCATACCAGCCAAATCTGCTGCTGCTGCTCCGGCTCTCGCTTGCTCGCTCGCGCTGCTGCTCCGGCTCTCGCTCGATCGCTCGCTCGCCCAGCTGCTGTTGCTGCTCTCCCCCTCGCTCGTGCTGCTGCTCTACTCCGATTAAGACGCACTTCAGTCGACTGAATCGACTTTTGGGTCAGTCAATTTTCAGGGGTTGGGGGGGCTCGCGGGAGTTAAGAAAGAACCACCCGCAGTGGGGATGGGGGCTCGCCGGAGAGGTTCCCCACTATCTATCTTAGGGTTCAGGGTGGGGCGGGGGGCCTAGAGGGCTAGCCGGGGCGGCGGTGGCGAGTTGTTTCGGCGCTGGGGCTGGTGGTTCGGCCGGTGGTGGCTGGCGGCTCACGGGGGTGCAAGTTGAAGATGAACTGCAGGTCCTCCCTAAACTACATGTCAAGTGCCTCTCTGCTACCATTGCATTGCGTTCAGTTTCGACAGTAGCATTCAGATTCCACAGTAAATTTCAGTTTCGACAGTTAAGCTCAGAGTCAACAGTTTTACCTCATCTATTGTAGTCAGGTGGTTTTTGGTGATGTTAATTTTACATCTATTTTACATCATCTATTAGAGATGCTATTAGAATCCCACTTGAGATTGACGATGTCTGTCTTGTGCTGCTTCAGCCTTGACGTCTTACGGCTCACCGGAGCTGCTCCAACGACAGAACGTTCCATCAGAATAGAGCAGTGCCCCGGACGCCGTCTACAGATTCCTCAGATCTTCCTCCACACCTCCGACAACCACCTCTACCTCAACTGCTTCAGCGACCAACCCAATGATGCTGAGGTCGACACGGCTACGGCAAAGAGGTTGTACACTTGTGGCATCACTTATTACTATACATTCACGTCGATCCATTAGGGCTATTTTGGTTCAACGGAAAAACGTCGATCCATTGGTTGTTACCATCACTCTAAATTTTTGCATGTCAGATATTTTTTTCGTATGCATGTCACCATATTTTTTTCGTATGCATGTCAGATATTGTACACAGTCATGCTGAACATGTAGAGAAAAAGAGAAGAGTTTTGCACGGCAATACAATGTCATGCAGACATCGCTCCATGGTGGGTTCAATGCCAAACCCGCCCCACCCCTCTGCAGATTGTAATCCAGAGGAAGATATCTGCTCTGAGGCGGATTCAGACGCCGCTGACCACTCCTATTTACCCCCCAAGGTGTTTGCTCTACCTTGGCATGATGATGTTAGTCATATCATGCATATGTTGCCTTGCAGTGCCTACTTTTGACATCATATATGTCATCTGCTTAGTTTAGACATGTTTTGTAATGCCACCTGTTTAGTTTCTATATCATATATGGGAATTATGCAGTCTCATGTCTTTTAGCCAGCCATAATATATGTGAAATGTGCAATGCCATCCTGTTTAACCAGGCATCATATATTTGAATGATATCTTGCCCATCCTTTTCTCCATTACATTTCCATTTGTCAACATTGTTTGTACATTAAACTACTCTTCTTGTGAATCAGCCATTTGGGTGGGAGATGGAAAAATCTAGAGTGAAAACAAGGCCTTCGGAGCAGACAGTGCTACCTGTCGAAGCAGATCTCTTGTTGGGTCCCGATAGCTCCTCAGAGATGGATTCAGAGACAGATGACCGGTCCTATTCCCCCACTGAGGTGTATGCTCTAACTTGGCATGGTTATACTGCTCATATCATGCATACGGTGTCTTGCATTGCATAGTTTAGACATCATATACACAATATTCAACACCATGTTCTTAGTTCAGACATCATATCTAATGCCCTCTGTTTAGCATATAAATCACATATGTGAATTAAATGATGCGATCCTGATTACTTAGATAACATGTAGGTGAATTATGTCATGCGATCCAGTATAGTTATTCATCATATCTTTGAATTATGTTATGCTATGCGATCCAGTTGAGATAGGCATCATATATGTGAAATTATGTCATGCTATCCGTTTTAGTTAAACAATATACATGTCAACTATTTCATGCCCTCTTTTTTCCACACTATCTATTGCATCTGTCTCTCATACAATGTTTGTACATTCAACTATGTTTCATGTTTATCATCCATTTGAATTGGAGCGGGTGATGCCAGTATCTAGCGGACTAAAAACACGGTCTTCAAATAAAATAGTGCTACCTCTTGGTGGAGATAGCACCCCGGTTGTACATGCACAAGAACCAGCCCTACCACACATAACCCAAACTCTCGCAGATTGTACCCCTACTGCGATGGACAGAGAACCAGCTTCACCCAATCTAACCCCAACCCCAGCCGATAGTAACCCAGTTCCTGTTGACACAGAACCATCTCTACCACAGAGCTCCCAAACAAGAGTAGTTAGTAAGGCAGCTCGAGTGCCCAAAGGGCCAGTACTATCACGGAGAACCCCAACTCCACCGATTAGTACGCCTATTCCTATGGAGGAAGCACAACCAGCTAGTCGTAGTTTAGTATCTATCGCATTTGATGTTGTTAAATCGTATGTGTGTATCTTCCCATCTTGGAAATATTATACTAAAGATGAAGGAAAATGCCAGTTGCAGGTGTTTGTCCAGGAGTTATGTGTAAGTAATGTTATTCATGGCAATTACTTTGCTTCATCCCATACATCCTACCTCCATGATGGTTATAATACAGCAAATTTTCCCATTTTCTCTATAGAGAAGGACCGATTTGGAAACTCAGGATGAGGTAACCTGTGCTAATACCTCTGCTATCTTCAAGAATGCTTGGTGGCAGTATCGAAATTACCTGAAGAAAACGTACTTCAGCGGCAAAGAAACTCATCAAATTCCCTTACGTTCTCCTGAGACACATTTACTGGACGATGACTAGGAACGCCTTGTTCTGTACTAGTCTCAAACCAAGAATGTGGTAAGGTCTATGAGCTCATTTTCTATTTTTAAGTATTATATTATTGCGTCTTACTGTACTTTGTTCATGTAGAACAAGTGCCTAAACCTGAAGAACAACTGTTCTAATTTAAGATTCCATTGCTATCATAGTTCAAAAAAGCGCTAGGCGTTAATTATGCGTTTTTCCACCGCCTTGCGCTTTACTGACCAATGCGCATGCTTATGCGCAGTTATGCACAGATTATGTGTAGTTATGCGCAATGCGTTTTGCCAACGCCTAGAGCCTAGGCGTGCTTAAGCGCTCGCTTAGGCGCGCCTTTTTTAACTATGATTGCTTTGCTCTTGTATCATTGTATTTACTCATATAAACTTATTTTTAAATTGAAGGATCCAATTGAAACTCCAATGGCACAGCAGGTATGTTCACGCATGTTTCTTTAACAGGTTTGCTCTTATCAATAGCTCTGTTGATTTCAATTTCAATTGTGTACAGAGTTGACTTTCATATCATGCACATTACTAGCATCACAACAAAGACAATAGTGTTGTTGTACATGTAAACCCGTGGTACCCATCTGAAATCTTGTTGTGCCGTGTAGTTTCCCACGCTTTGTATTCTTTCACAGCTGCTTTGTCTTGAACTGATATGATTTGAACCGTGTCTCTATTTTGATTTGGCAAGACAATGCAATGACCATAGGACATATAGATATATGTTTGTTTGATGCTTTTATTATGTACTAGTACTTGGCAATAGAAGACTTGGTAGTTTAATCCTGTCCACCTTACTAATGAACTGGTTCACCGAAATGAGTTTCATATACTAGTACATGCTAAACTTGTTATGTGTCTGCTTGTTTCTTCTTTTAGAATGCTGACAGAATATTGGGGAAGAGTGCCTTATTAAGCAATGGTAAAGGAAGTAATGCAGATAAGGTTCAGGATAGTGACACATCCTTGTTGGTCTCCAACAAAGCTGATAAAATAGCTAAGGAAGACTATCTTGAAGACAATGAGACAACCCCAAAGTCCTGTCTTGGTTTAGTGTTCGAGTTACTGGCCACTACCGCTTGCACAAGCTATTCAAACTCACTCTCTGAATTAGTTCGGTTTCTTGAGTCTCAATTACAAGATGAAAGACATCGATCAGCTGGGCTGCAACAAGAAGCGGAAGGACTGCGGAAGTCCCTGGAGCATTCAGATGCATACTTTCTGGTGCAACAGCAAGCGTTGGAGGATTTTAGCACCAAACAGGACAAAGCTAATCAGCTTGCTAAGCTTATTGCCAGCATGGTGGATACCCAGGATAATGTTTCTTGAGCTCTTCTGAAGTTGTTTCAGTTATGCTCTTGTTTTGCTGCCGCGTTTATTTGCACTGGTGGCCAATTTTGACGGCCAGTGTATGTAATGTGCTGCTTTGTTCCCTATATTTGCACTGGTGGCGAACTTTGATGCCCAGTGGATGTAATATGTGTAATAGCGGTCATAGGCTAGCGTTAATTGCTTGCTTATTTATTTCCTTATTGTCTTGTTTAGTTATTTGCTTGTAGTCACTGCAATTCTTTTTCTGTTTATTTCTAGTGGCCACAGTAGCCTATTTTTGGTAACTAGGCCAAAATAATCATGGCAACACACGGACTATTGTAACCATGGGCCTCCTGCAAGCCGTATGATCCACGGGCCTTCGTCCGACTGTAGGATCCATCGGCCTTCTATACGGGCCTTAGGGTCCATGGGCCTTCTACGGGTCGTAGGGTCCATGGGCCTTCTACGGGCCGTACGATCCATGGGCCTTCTATGGGCCGTACTATCCATGGGCCTCATACGAGCCGTAGGATCCATGGGCCTTCTACGGGGCATATCATCATTTCGCCAATCATGGGCCATACTATTCGTGGACCATAACGGGTCGTTAATAGGCTGTATTTGATAACTCTATGAAAACACCCCAACGGGTTTTTTTACATGAAAACGGCCCAACATATTAAGGTCCGCAAACGGGCCGACTGTAATGACGGGCTGAATTTGGCCCACAAGCAGAAAATGACAGTAACGGGCCGTATGTAACCGAATGCTGCAAATGAGCCCAAGAATCAATGGGCCCTGAGAAGGCCGAAAGATAACTTGGGCTGGAAACGACCCAATCGAATAACGAGCCATTAATGGGTACAAATTGATACACTGTTCATTACGGGCCAGTTTCACCACGGGCCGTTAATGGGCCAAGAGTTACAAAGGTCCTCATATGGGCCGAAAGAAGTCATGGGCCACACATGGGCCGGAAGTTAAAATGGGTTGAATCACATTGGACGGCCCAGATGACGCTACTGGGCCTAATTCGGAAAGGGCGTAACGGGCCCTGGGTTAGCAGGCTGTAAATGGGCTATATGCGAACAGGCCGTTAACAGGCTTTCTGTGGGCCGGCCCGCCACCTTTTGACCAAGTCAAACGGGCCGGCCTTTTCATAGGAATGGGCCTCTGTTGGGCCGTGCCACGTGTCGCCGTATCATAGGCGCCTTCGGTCCAATGAGCGGATGACGTCTGACCCAACGGTGAGCCAACACGTGTTTCCTCCAGCCAATGATGATTTTACACGTGGAAAATCCCCATTAGTCGGGGCTGTTAACGGGTTAACGGATCCAAAAACTGACCCGATAGCTTAACGGCGTTTCGTTACGGTAGATGCCATGTGTCGGTCACCCTTGACGAAAGCACTTCTGTGACGCGCGATTTATCATCATGGAAGTGGACACTTCCATGATGATAATTTTGGTAATGTCATGGAACACTTCTACGACAGCACAGGTATGACTATCTTGATTCTGTCATAAATTTGTCATGGATGTACATGCATGACAAAAAACACGACCTAGTGTGACAAACACGTATCATCACAGAAGTGTATTTTTTGTAGTGTGGGTTTATGATCAAGATTTATCTATGAACAATATTTGAATCTTCTCTGAATTCTTTTATGTATGATTGGTTATCTTTGCAAGTCTCTTCGAATTATCAGTTTGGTTTGGCCTACTAGGTTGATCTTTCTTGCAATGGGAGAAGTGCTTAGCTTTGGGTTCAATCTTGCGGTGTCCTTTTCCAGTGACAATAGGGGCAGCAAGGCATGTATTGTATTGTTTCCATCGAGGATAACAAGATGGGGTTTTTATCATATTGCGTGAATTTATCCTTCTACTTCATGTCATCTTGCTTAAGGTGTTACTCTGTTTTCATGAACTTAATACTCTAGATGCATGCTGGATAGCGGTCGATGAGTGGAGTACTAGTAGTAGATGCAGGCAGGAGTCGGTCTACTTGTCTCGAACGTGATGCCTATATACATGATCATACCTATATATTCTCATAATTATGCTCAATTCTGTCAATTGCTCAACAGTAATTCGTTCACCCACCGTAAAATACTTATGTTCTTGTGAGAATACACTAGTGAAACCTATGGCCCCTGGGTCTATCTTCATCATATTAATCTTCCAATACTTAGTTATTTCCTTTGATTTTTACTTCGCTTTTATTTTACTTTGCATCTTTATCTCAAAGATACCAAAAATATTATCTTGTCATATCTATCAGATCTCACTCTCGTAAGTGACCGTGTAGGGATTGACAACCCCTTATCGCATTGGTTGCGAGGATTTATTTGTTTTGTGTAGGTGCGAGGGACTTGCGCGTATCCTCCTACTGGATTGATACCTTGGTTCTCAAAAACTGAGGGAAATACTTACGCTACTTTGTTGCATCACCCTTTCCTCTTCAAGGGAAAACCAACGCAGTGCTCAAGAGGTAGCAAGAAGAATTTCTGGCGCCGTTCCCGGGGAGGTTCGCGCAAGTCAAGATTTGACTCCCGACAACGAGCCATTTCTGGCGCCGTTGCCGGGGAGTCTACGCAAAAGTCAACATACCAAGTACCCATCACAACCCTTATCTTCCGCATTACATTATTTGCCATTTGCCTCTCGTTTTCCTCTCCCCCACTTCACCCTTGCTGTTTTATTCGCTCTCTTTCTCTCTCTCTCTCTCTCTCTCTCTCTCTCTCTATCTCTATCTGCCCTCTCTTTTTCTCGCTCGCTTTTCCTCCGCCATGTCTGAATCAAAAAGGGTTGGGGGCTCTCTCCCGAGTTTTAGTACTTTGGACAACCCTTCTATTCTCGCTAAGCTCATAAATAAGGATACTATGGAAAAACCTATCGGAGTTATCAATGAGAATCTTAATAATTTTGATGAAGATGATTCCGGAATTTTTCGTTATTTACTTTATGAATCTTTGAAAGATGCTTGGTATAGACTATTAAGGATCAGGGCTAGCTATGTGCCTCAATACCAAATTGAAATTTACTTAAAAAGCTTTTATATTGCCCTTCCTTCTTCTTTTAAGCATATCTTAGATTCTATATTTGAAGAAGGCTTTCTTGAAGGGGATGCCTTAGATACTTATGAGAAGAGGAAAACCATATTTGGGCACCCCATGAATGAGAAAGTTGAATCTACATCTCTTTTGCTCTCTTACCAAAACGAATCTATCAAAGAGATGAAGGCTAGCTTAGATACAAATTTCCGTAACATACTTAATCTTTCTTCTACCATTAATATCCATGTGCTTTATCAAAATAGAAAGAATAATTCCATAGATAGCCAGTTTGCTCTTTTCTTCCCTAAAACCGAAGATGGCAACACCTAGATCTATCCTTGCTTTTTATGCCTAGCTAGGGGCGTTAAACGATAGCGCTTGTTGGGAGGCAACCATGTTTTATTTTTATTCCTTGATTTTTGCTCCTGTTTAGTAATAAATAATTTACCTATCCTCTGTTTTTGTTGTTTTTTTTGTGTTTAAATTAGTGTTTGTGCCAAGTAGAACCGTTGGGAAGACTTGGGGAAAGTCTTGTTATCTTGCTGTAAAAAACAGAAACTTTAGCGCTCACAAGAACTGCTGTCATTTTTATTTGGAACGTGTTATTTAGTTAATTATTTTTTAATATGATTAATAGATACATTCCTCACGTCCAGCAATTTATTTTAGAATTTTTGGAGTTCCAGATCTTGTGCTAGCTACAGATTACTACAGACTGTTCTGTTTTTGACAGATTCTGTTTTTCGTGTGTTGTTTGCTTATTTTGATGAATCTGTGGCTAGTAAAATAGTTTATAAACCATAGAGAAGTTGGAATACATTAGGTTTAAAACCAATATAAATAAATAATGATTTCATTACAGTACCTTGAAGTGGTCTTTTGTTTTCTTTCGCTAACGGAGCTCACAAGGTTTTCTACTTTAAGTTTTGTGTTGTGAAGTTTTCAAGTTTTGGGTAAAGATTTGATGGATTATGGAACAAGGAGTGGAAAGAGCCTAAGCTTGGGGATGCCCATGGCACCCGCAAGATAATCTAAGGACACCTAAAAGCCAAAGCTTGGGTATGCCCCGGAAGGCATCCCCTCTTTCGTCTAATTCTATCGGTAACTTTACTTGGAGCTATATTTTTATTCACCACATGTTATGTGTTTTGCTTGGAGCATCTTGTATAATTTGAGTCTTTGATTTTTAGTTTACCACAATCATCCTTGCTGTAAACACCTTTTGAGATAGCCATACATGATTTGGAATTTGTTAGAATACTCTATGTGCTTCGCTTATATCATTTGAGTTATATAGTTTTGCTCTAGTACTTCACTTATATTTTTTAGAGCACGGTGGTGGAATTGTTTTATAGAAACTATTGATCTCTCATGCTTCACTTAGATTATTTTGAGAGTCTTAAATAGCATGGTAATTTTCTTAAATAATCCTAATATGCTTGGTATTCAAGAATAGTAAAAAAATTCTTATGAGTGTGTTGAATGCTATGAGAAGTTTGATGCTTGGTAATTGTTTTGAGATATGAAGATGGTGATATTAAAGTTGTGCTAGTTGAGTAATTGTGAATTTGAGAAATACTTGTGTTAAAGTTTGTGATTCCCGTAGCATGCACGTATGGTGAACCGTTATGTGATGAAGTCGGAGCATGATTTACTTTTTGATTGTCTTCCTTATGAGTGGCGGTCGGGGACGAGTGATGGTATTTTCCTACCAATCTACCCCCCTAGGAGCACGCATATAATACATTGCTTTGATAACTTGTAGATTTTTGCAATAAGTATATGAGTTCTTTATGACTAATGTTGAGTCCATGGATCATACGCACTTTTCTTCCTTCCACCATTGCTAGCCTCTCTAAATACCACGCACCTTTCGCCGGTATCATACACCCACCATATACCTTCCTCAAAACAGCCACCATACCTACCTATTATGGCATTTCCATAGCCATTCTGAGATATATTGCCATGCAACTTTCCACCATTCCGTTTATTATGACACACTCCATCATTGTCATATTGCTTAGCATGATCATGTAGTTGACATCGTATTTGTGGAAAAGCCACCATTCATAATTCTTTCATACATGTCACTCTTGATTCATTGCATATCTCGGTACACCGCCAGAGGCATTCATATAGAGTCATATTTTGTTCTAATTATCAAGTTGTAATTGTTGAGTTGTAAGAAAATAAAACTGTGATGATCATCATTATTAGAGCATTGTCCCAGTGAGGAAAGGATGATGGAGGCTATGATTCCCCAACAATTCGGGATGAGACTCCAAACAAAAAAAAGGGGAAAGAAAAGAGGCCATAAAAAAGGCACAAATAAAAAATGAGAGAAAATGAGAGAAGGGACAATGTTACTATCCTTTACCACACTTGTGCTTCAAAGTAGCACCATGATATTCATGATAGAGAGTCTCTCATTTCGTCACTTTCATATACTAGTGGGAATTTTTCATTATCTTTTCTGGCTGACTGTGAGGACGCCTCTGCATCCAAACTTGGCTTGTATATTCCAATGATGGGCTTCCTCAAGATGCCCTAGGTCTTCATGAGCAAGCAAGTTGGATGCACACCCACTTAGTTTCTTTTGTTGAGCTTTCATATACATATAGCTCTAGTGCATTCGTTGCATGGCAAACGCTACTCACTCACATTGATATCTATTGATGGGCATCTCCATAGCCCGTTGATACGCCTAGTTGATGTGAGACTATCTTCTCCCTTTTTGTCTTCCCCACAACCACCATTCTATTCCACATATAGTGCTATATCCATGGCTCACGCTCATGTATTGCGTGAAGATTGAAAATGTTTGAGAATGTCAAAAGTATGAAACAATTGCTTGGCTTGTCATCGGGGTTGTGCATGATTTAAATACTTTGTGTGGTGAAGATAGAGCATAGCCAGACTATATGATTTTGCAGGGATAACTTTCTTTGGCCATGTTATTTTGAGAAGACATGATTGCTTTGTTAGTATGCTTGAAGTATTATTATTTTTATGTCAATATTAAACTTTTATCTTGAATCTTTCGGATCTGAATATTCATACCACAATTAAGAAGAATTACGTTAAAATTATGCCAAGTAGCACTTCACATAAAAAATTATCCTTTTTATCATTTACCTACTCGAGGACGAGCATGAATTAAGCTTGGGGATGCTTGATACGTCTCCAACGTATCTATAATTTTTTATTGCTCCATGCTATATTCTCTACTGTTTTGGACATTATTGGGCTTTATTATCCACTTCTATATTATTTTTGGGACTAACCTATTGACTGGAGGCCCAGCCTGGAATTGATGTTTTTTTTGCCTATTTTAGGGTTACGAAGAAAAGGAATATCAAACGGAGTCCAAACGGAATGAAACCTTCGGGAACGTGATTTTTGGAATGAACAAGACCCAGGAGACTTGGACCCTACGTCAAGCAACCAACAGGGAGGCCACGAGGTAGGGAGCGCGCCTACCCCCCCCCCCCTCCCAGGCACGCCATCCACCCTCGTGGGCCCCCTGTTGCTCCACTGACGTACTCCTTCCTCCTATATATACCTATGTACCCCCAAACTATCAGATACGGAGCCAAAACCCTAATTCCACCGCCGTAACTTTCTGTATCCACGAGATCCCATCTTGGGGCCTGTTTCGGAGCTCCGCCGGAGGGGGCATCCATCACGGAGGGCTTCTACATCAACACCATAGCCTCTCCGATGAAGTGTGAGTAGTTTACCTCAGACCTTTGGGTCCATAGTTATTAGCTAGATGGCTTCTTCTCTCTTTTTGGATCTCAATACAATGTTCTCCCCCTCTCTTGTGGAGATCTATTCAATGTAATCTTCTTTTTGCGGTGCGTTTGTTGAGACCGATGAATTGTGGGTTTATGATTAAGATTATCTATGAACAATATTTGAATCTTCTCTGAATTCTTTTATGTATGATTGGTTATCTTTGCAAGTCTCTTCGAATTATTAGTTTGGTTTGGCCTACTAGATTGATCTTTCTTGCAATGGGAGAAGTGCTTAGCTTTGGGTTCAATCTTGCGGTGTCCTTTCCAAGTGACAGTAGGGGCAGCAAGGCACGTACTGTATTGTTGCCATCGAGGATAATAAGATGGGGTTTTTATCATATTGCATGAATTTATCCATCTACATCATGTCATCTTGCTTAAGGCGTTACTCTGTTTTCATGAACTTAATACTCTAGATGCATGTTGTATAGCGGTCGATGAGTGGAGTAATAGTAGTAGATGCAGGCAGGAGTCGGTCTACTTGTCTCGGACGTGATGCCTATATACATGATCATACCTAGATATTCTCATAATTATGCTCAATTATGTCAATTGCTCAACAGTAATTCGTTCACCCACCGTAAAATACTTATGTTCTTGAGATAAGCCACTAGTGAAACCTATGGCCCCCGGGTCTATCTTCATCATATTTATCTTCCAATACTTAGTTATTTCATTTGCTTTTTCCTTTGCTTTTATTTTACTTTGCATCTTTATCACAAAATTACCAAAAATATTATCTTATCATATCTATCAGATCTCACTCTCGTAAGTGACCGTGTAGGGATTGACAACCCCTTATCGCGTTGGTTGCGAGGATTTATTTGTTTTGTGTAGGTGCGAGGGACTCGCGCGTAGCCTCCTACTGGATTGATACCTTAGGTCTCAAAATCTGAGGGAAATACTTACGCTACTTTCCTGCATCACCCTTTCCTCTTCAAGGGAAAACCAACGCAGTGCTCAAGAGGTAGCACATATCACACAAATCAACAAAGTTGTTTAGATGGGTAGCGGCATCTTCACTAGGAAGGCCGGAAAACGGATCTTTCATGACAAGATTCAATAGAGCAGCATTAATTTCACAAGATTCAGCATCAGTAAGAGGAGCAATTAGAGTGCTAATAAAATCATTGTTGTTGGCATTAGTAAAGTCACACAATTTGGTATTATCTTGAGCCATCGTGACAAGCAAGCAATCCAACACACAAGCAAACAAGAGACAGGGAAAAAGATGCAAATAGAGAAAGACAAGGAGGACGGAGAGAGAGGGCGAATAAAATGGAAAGGGTGAAGTGGGGGAGAGGAAAACGAGAGGCAATTGGCAAATAATGTAATGCGGGAGATAAGGGTTTGTGATGGGTACTTGTATGTTGACTTTTGCGTAGACTCCCTCGCAATGGCGCCAGAAATCCTTCTTGCTACCTCTTGAGCATTGTGTTGGTTTTCCCTTGAAGAGGAAAGGGTGGTGCAGCAAAGTAGCATAAGTATTTCCCTTAGTTTTTTAGAACCAAAGTATTAATCCAGTAGGAGGCCATGCACGAGTCCCTCGCACCTACACAAACAAATAAAATCCTCGCAACCAACGCAATAAAGGGGTAGTCAATCCCTTCACGGTCACTTACGAAAGTGAGATATGATAGATATAATAAGATAATATTTTTGGTATTTTTATGATAAAGCTGTAAAGTAAAGAAAGCAAAATAAACGGACAAGGAAATAGCTTGTTGACGGAAGATTAATATGATGGAAAATAGACCCGGGGGCCATAGGTTTCACTAGTGGCTTCTCTCGAGAGCATAGTTATGAGAATATGTAGGTATGATCATGTATATAGGCATCACGTCCGAGACAAGTAGACCGACTCCTGCCAGCATCTACTACTATTACTCCACACATCGACCGCTATCCAGCATGCATCTAGAGTATTAAGTTCAAAATAACAGAGTAACACTTTAAGCAAGATGACATGATGTAGAGGGATAAACTCATGCAATATGAAATAAACCCCATCTTGTTACCCTCGATGGCAACAATACAATATGTGCCTTGCTGCCCCTACTGTCACTAGGAAAGGACACCGCAAGATTGAACCAAAAGCTAAGCACTTCTCCCATTGCAAGAAAGATCAATCTAGTAGGCCAAACCAAACTGATAATTCGAAGAGACTTGCAAAGATAACCAATCATACATAAAAGAATTCAGAGAAGATTCAAATATTGTTCATAGATAAACTTGATCATAAACCCACAATTCATCAATCTCAACAAACACACCGCAAAAGAAGATTACATCGAATAGATCTCCACAAGAGAGGGGGAGAACTTTGTATTGAGATCCAAAAAGAGAGAAGAAGCCATCTAGCTAATAACTATGGACCCGAAGGTTTGAAGTAAACTACTCACACTTCATCGGAGAGGCTATGGTGTTGATGTAGAAGCCCTCCGTGATCGATGCCCCCTCCGGCGAAGCTCCGGAAAAGGTCCCAAGATGGGATCTCACGGATACAGAAAGTTATGGCGGTGGAATTAGGGTTTTGGCTCCGTATCTGGTAGTTTGGGGGTACGTAGGTATATATAGGAGGAAGAAGTACATCAGTGGAGCAACATGGGCCCCACGAGGGTGGAGGGCGCGCCTGGGGGGGTAGGCGCGCCCCCCTACGTCGTGCCCTCTTGGTTGCTTTCTTGAGTAGGGTCCAAGTCCTCTGGATCATGTTCGTTCCAAAAATCACGTTCCCTAAAGTTTCATTCCGTTTGGGCTCCGTTTGATATTCTTTTTCTGCAGAACTCTAAAATAGGCAAAAAAACATCAATTCTGGGCTGGGCCTCCGGTTAATAGGTTAGTCCCAAAAATGATATAAAAGTGTATAATAAAGCCCGATAATGTACAAAACAGGATATAATATAGCATGGAACAATCAAAATTTATAGATACATTGGAGACGTATCAGTCACCTCGTACCTACACAAACAAATAAGAACCTCGCAACCAACGTGATAAAGGGATTGTCAATCCCTTCACGGCCACTTGCAAGAGTGAGATCTGATAGAGATAATAATAATAAGATAAATATTTTTGGTATTTTTATGATATAAATTGAAAGTAAAGATTGCAAAATAAAATAGATTGGAAACTTGTATGATGGAAAATAGACCTGTGGGCCATAGGTTTCACTAGTGGCTTCTCTCAAGATAGCATAAGTATTACGGTGGGTGAACAAATTACTGTCGAGCAATTGATAGAATTGAGCATAGTTATGAGAATATCTTGGTATGATCATGTATATAGGAATCACGTCTGTGACAAGTCCTCTGGATCATGTTTGTTCCAAAAATCACGGTCCTGAAGGTTTCATTCCGTTTGGACTCCGTTTGATATTCCTTTTCTGCGAAACACTGAAATAGGCAAAAAATAGCGATTTGGGCTGGGCCTCCGGTTAATAGGTTAGTCCCAAAAATAATATAAAAGTTTAAAATAAAGCCCATTAAACATCCAAAACATAATATATAATAGAATGGAACAATAAAAAATTATAGATACGTTGGAGACGTATCATGGCGCCACATGGGACCTTGCCGGAATCGCCCCTCCGGCCATGAACGGGCATGAGGTTGTGCGCGTCCGACAGCGCAGGAGATGGCGCGTCAGACGGTTGTCGTGACAGACGGCTAAGAGGCCAGGAACGCTATCGGCGCTGACGTCAGGCGGCGGCCGGAGCTCGGCCTCGCGGCAAACAGTTCTAGGGATGGCCAAATGAGCAAGGGGAGGGGGAAAACAGACGGCGGCTCACAGTGGAGCTGTAGGGATGGCAGCGCGCTCGTGGTGGTGCTTGAGGCAGCGAGGCCAGGGCGGAAATGGCGACGGCGACACGAATCCCGACGAGGTCGAGGAGGTGGCAGCAGCGAGCTTTAGGGCGGAGCTCCGGGCGGCGGCTTGGTGCTCCTCGGGCAGCGAGGCGACACAGGAGGATGGACTTTGCGCTGGGGATGGCGTGGATGCAGTCGAATCCGTCTGGGAACGGGAAGGGGCGGTGGAGGCCGGCCAGACTTGCTCGTTGGTGCGGCGGAGGTCGGGGCCGAAGGACGTGGAGGCGCGAATCTGGCCAAGTCCTGGGCGGGGACGGTGGCGCAAGGACGGGGGTAGTTGTGGGGCAGAGGCGATGCCTCGAGGGTGGGCGCACTGGCGGGGGTGGGACTCCGGCGCAGGGAGCGTGGTGGCACTGGAGAAAAGGAGAGGGAGTGGGGAGGGGATCGTGCGGGAGGAGTTGGGGTCGGTTAGGGTTCCAGGGGTGGGGAGGGTCATATAGGCCAGGGCGACTGGGCCGGCCTGCTGGGCCATTCGGCCCAGTGGAGGGGGCTTTTCAATCCTTTTTTTGTTTACTGTTTTGTCTTTTTTTATTTAATGTTCTTTTCTATTTTATTAAATTTTAGCTTTTATAAAATAAAAGTTGTACCTAAAAGAGCGTTAATAATTATGCCCCTACCACAATTAGCTTCGCACCTAAAACAAAATAGTTTGTAACTGTTTATTATTTTAAAATCATTTAAATAATAGTTTTGCTACTTTTTTTATTTAGTTTAGTGCATTTAAACATTTCATAAAGACTTGGTTTCTCCACCCATATTACTTATGAATTATTCATCACATCCAGAACATTTTATTTTTAATATTGAAAAAATTTATCATATGACTGGACTTTGAATTTGAATTCGAACGAGATTTGAATCATCGCGAGATTATCAACAATAATCGTGGTGACGTGGCATCATTAGCTGGGAATTATGGTAGCATAATTATTCGGGCGTCACAATTCTCCTCCACTACAAGAAATCTCGTCCCGAGATTTAAGAGGCATAAGGTGGGGAGGTTCTGGTTACGAAATTCTAACGATTCTTCTCAGTCTTGGTCGCTCTCCTCGAAGAGGCCGATCCATTACGTTGATGTCTTTATTTCTCTACTTCAGTTCATCATGATGAACTAGGCATCCTTTCTTCGGGATCTCCGCCGTACTAACAAAAGAATAATGGGGTATACTAGAAGAATGGACCTCTGAAAGGTAGACTATCTGGTAGATAATGATACATCTCCAACATATCTATAATTTTTGATTGCGCCATGCTATATTATCTATTGTTTTGGACATTATTGGGCTTTATTATCCACTTTTATATTATTTTTTGGGACTAACCTATTAACCGGAGGCCCAGCCCAGAATTGTTGTTTTTTGCCTATTTTAGGATTTAAAAGAAAAGGAATATCAAACGGAGTCCAAACGGAATGAAACCTTCGTGAACGTGATTTTTTCAACGAACAAGACCCGGGAGACTTAGACCCTATGTTAAGAAAGAAAAGAGGAGGCCACGAGGTAGGGGGCGCGCCCACCCCCACCAGGCGCGCCCTCCACCCTCGTGGGCCCCCTGTTGCTCCACCGACGTACTCCTTCCTCCTATATATATCCACGTACCCCCAAACGATTAGACCAGGAGTCAAAACCCTAATTCCACCGCCATAACTTTCTGTATCCACGAGATTCCATCTTGGCGCCTGTTCCGGAGCTCCATTGGAGGGGGCATCGATCACGGAGGGCTTCTACATCAACACCATAGCCCCTCCGATGAAGTGTGAGTAGTTCACCTCAGACCTACGGGTCCATAGTTAGTAGCTAGATGGCTTCTTCTCTCTTTTTGGATCTCAATACAATGTTCTACCCCTCTCTTGTGGAGATCTATTCGATGTAATCTTATTTTTGCGGTGTGTTTGTTCAGACCGATGAATTGTGGGTTTATGATCAAGTCTATCTACGAATAATATTTGAATCTTCTCTGAATTCTTTTATGTATGATTGGTTATCTTTGCAAGTCTCTTCGAATTATCAGTTTGGTTTGGCCTACTAGATTGATCTTTCTTGCAATGGGAGAAGTGCTTAGCTTTGGGTTCAATCTTGCGGTGTCCTTTCCCGGTGACAGTAAGGGCAGCAAGGCACCTGTTGTATTGTTACCATCGAGGATAACAAGATGGGGTTTTCTTCATATTGCATGAGTCTATCCCTCTACATCATGTCATCTTGCTTAAGGCGTTAATCTGTTTTTAACTTAATACTCTAGATGCATGCTGGATAGCGGTCGATGAGTGGAGTAATAGTAGTAGATGCAGGCAGGAGTCGGTCTACTTGTCTCGGACGTGATGCTTATATACATGATCATACCTAGATATTCTCATAACTATGCTCAATTCTGTAAATTGCTCAACAGTAATTTGTTCACCCACCGTAGAATACTTATGCTCTTGGGAGAAGCCACTAGTGAAACCTATGGCCCCCGGGTCTATCTTTATCATATTGATCTCCTACTACTTAGTTATTTCCTTTGCTATTTACTTTGCCTTTATTTTACTTTGCATCTTTATCATAAAAATACCAAAAATATTATCTTATCATATCTAGCAGATCTCACTCTCGTAAGTGGCCTTATAGGGATTGACAACCCCTATTTGCATTGGTTGCGAGGATTTATTTGTTTTGTGCAGGTGCGAGGGACTCGCACGTAGCCTCCTACTGGATTGATACCTTGGTTCCCAAAAACTAAGGGAAATACTTACGCTACTTTGCTGCATCATCCCTTCCTCTTCGGGGAAAACCAACGATTTCTGGCGCCATTGCCGGGGAGGTCTACGCAAAAGTCAACATACCAAGTACACATCACATATCCTTATCTCCCGCATTACATTATTTTCCATTTGCCTCTCGTTTTCCTCTCCCCCACTTCACCCTTGCCCTTTTATTCGCCCTCTCTCTCTCTATCCTCCCTCTCTATTTGCCTTTTTTGCCCGCTTGCTTTTTGTTTGCTTGTGTGTTAGTTTGTTTGCTTGTCGTTATGGCTAGTCCCTTATCTTCTCCGTTGTCTACCGAGAATAAGATTCTAAATTTTAAGCAAAGGGAGGGTGAAAATCTAAAAGATGCTTGGTATAGAATTTGCAATGCAAAATAAATCTACTATGAAGCAATCTACTACCATTCTCCTTCACAATTTTTATGTAGGCATTACCCCTTGGCACCATTATGTTCTTGATACTATTACAGGAGGGAACTTTTTGGGTAGCCATACTTTTGATTCTTATAATGCTATGTTAGATTTATTTGGCTCACCCCCTCTCTTGGTTAATGGAACTATATTAACTTTGGAGCATGTAATGCAAAGGCTTGAAATTATTGAAAATAAGGTTGGTACCATAGAATTGATTGAAAATTTGGATAAAAAGATCCACAGCCGAATCTCTCAATATGGATCTAAAGTAGGAGTTACTTTGAACGATATTAAAGAAAGGGAACCCATAGTTAATGAGAAAATAAATCACGATTCAATTAGGATCGATAAACTTGAGAATATTATTACCAACTTGGGAACCACTTTTTCTTCCCTAAAGAATAATCCAAGTCCTTCCACTAAAGTTGCCAATCTTATGTACGTTCCTAAAAATAAGGGTGAATCATCTAGTAAGGAAAATGCAGATCTCAAATCTATAAGTGTTCATCGCAATCTTTTTGCTATCATTAAGGAACCATTTGTTACAAATGAATTTTTCAATATTGTGCCTAAAAGTTTGATAATCAATAAAAATAAAGAAATTCCTAAAGATGGTATATGCCTCTTTGAAGAATTGCCTACCAAAGATGGCAATACCTAGATCTATTCGTGATTGTTATGCCTAGCTAGGGGCGTTAAATGATAGCGCTTGTTGGGAGGGAACCCAATTTTATTTTTATTCCTTGCTTTTTGCTCTTTTTTAGTAATAAATAATTTACTTAGCCTCTATTTTGGTTGTTTTTTTGTGTTTAATTAGTGTTTGTGCCAAGTAGAACCGTTGGGAAGACTTGGGGAAAGTCTTGTTGAACTTGCTGTAAAAAACAGAAACTTTAGCGCTCACGAGAACTGCTGTAATTTTTATTTGGAGAGTGCTATTTAGTTAATTCTTTTTGAAGATGATTAATATATAAATTCCTCACCTCCATAAATTTATTTTAGAATTTTTTTGGGTTCCAGATCTTGCGCTAGCTATAGATTACTACAGACTGTTCTGTTTTTGACAAATCCTGTTTTTCATGTGTTGTTTGCTTATTTTCATGAATCTATGGCTAGTAAAATAGTTTATAAACCATAGAGAAGTTGGAATACAGTAGGTATAACACCAATATAAAAAAATAATGAGTTCATTATAGTACCTTGAAGTGATCTTTTATTTTCTTTCGCTAACGGAGCTCACGAGATTTTCTACATTAAGTTTTGTGTTGTGAAGTTTTCAAGTTTTGGGTACAGATTTGATGGATTATGGAACAAGGAGTGGCAAGAGCCTAAGCTTGGGGATGCCCATGGCACCCCCAAGATAATATAAGGACACCTAAAATCCAAATCTTGGGGATGCCCCGGAAGGCATCCCCTCTTTCATCTACTTGTATCGGTAACTTTACTTGGAGCTATATTTTTATTTACCACATGATATGTGTTTTGTTTGGAGCGTCTTGTATGATTTGAGTCTTTGCTTGTTAGTTTACCACAATCATACTTGCAATACACACCTTTTGAGAGATCCATACATGATTTGGAATTTGTTAGAATACTCTATGTGCTTCGCTTATATCTTTTGAGTTATATAATTTTGCTCTAGTACTTCACTTATATCTTTTAGAGCACGGTGGTGGATTTGTTTGATAGAAACTATTGATCTCTCATGCTTCACTTAGATTATTTTGAGAGTCTTAATAGCATGGTTATTTTCTTAAAATCCTAATATGCTAGGTATTCAAAGTTAGTAAAATTTTCTTAAGAGTGTTTTGAATACTAAGAGAAGTTTGATGCTTGATGATTGTTTTGAGATATGGAGGTAATAATATCAAAGTCGTGCTAGTTGAGTAGTTGTGAAATTGAGAAATGCTTGTGTTGAAGTTTGCAAGTCCCATAGCATGCACGTATGATAAATCTTATGCAACAAATTTGAAACATGAGGTGTTATTTGATTGTCTTCCTTATGAGTGGCGGTCGGGGACGAGCGATGGTCTTTTCCTACCAATCTATCCCCCTAGGAGCATGCGCGTAGTACCGAGGTTTTTGATGACTTGTAGATTTTTGCAATAAGTATGTGAGTTCTTTATGACTAATGTTGAGTCCATGGATTATATGCACTCTCACCCTTCCATCCTTGCTAGCCTCTTCGGTACCGTGCATTGCCCTTTCTCACATTGAGAGTTGGCGCAAACTTCGCCGGTGCATCCAAACCCCATGATATGATACACTCTTTCACACATAAACCTCCTTATATCTTCCTCAAAATAGCCACCATACCTACCTATTATGGCATTTCCATAGCCATTCCGAGATATATTGCCATGCAACTTTCCACCATTCCGTTCATCCTGACACATTCATCATTGTCATATTGCTTAGCATGATCATGTAATTGACATAGTATTTGTGGGAAAGCCACCGTTCATAATTCTTTCATACATGTCACTCTTGGTCCATTGCATATCCCGGTACACCGCCGGAGGCATTCATATCGAGTCATACTTTGTTCTAGTATCGAGTTGTAATCATTGAGTTGTAAATAAATAGAAGTGTGATGATCATCATTTTCTAGAGCATTGTCCCAAGTGAGGGGTATATATAAAAAAAGAGAAGGCCCCCCAAAAAAGAGAAAGGCCATAAAAAGAAGAAGAGAAAGGCCATATAAAAAATGAGAGAAAAAGAGAGAAGGGACAATGTTACTATCCTTTGCCACACTTGTGCTTCAAAGTAGCACCATAATCTTCATGTTAGAGAGTCTCTTGTTTTGTCACTTTCATATACTAGTGGGAATTTTCATTATAGAACTTGGCTTGTATATTCCAACAATGGGCCTCCCCAAGTGCCCTAGGTCTTCGTGAGCAAGCAAGTTGGATGCACACCCACTAGTTTCTTTTGTTGAGCTTTCATACATTTATAGATCTAGTGCATCCGTTGCATGGCAATCCCTACTCCTTGCATTAACATCAATCGGTGGGCATCTCCATAGCCCATTGATTAGCCTCGTTGATGTGAGACTTTGTCCTCTTTTGTCTTCTCCACATAACCCCCCTCATTATATTCTATTCCACCTATAGTGCTATGTCCATGGCTCGCGCTCATATATTGCGTGAAAGTTTATAGGTTTGAGATTACTAAAGTATGAAACAATTGCTTGGCTTTTCATCGGGGTTGTGCATGATGAGAGCATTCTTGTGTGAAGAAAATGAAACATGACTAAACCATATGATTTTGTAGGGATGAACTTTCTTTGGCCATGTTATTTTGAGAAGACATAATTGCTTTGTTAGTATGCTTGAAGTATTATTATTTTTATGTCAATATGAACTTTTGTCTTGAATCTTTCGGATCTGAATATCCATACCACAATTAAGAAGAATTACATTTAAATTATGCCAAGTAGCACTCCGCATCAAAAAAATTATTTTTATCATTTACCTACTCGAGGACGAGCATGAATTAAGCTTGGGGATGCTTGATACATCTCCAACGTATCTATAATTTTTGATTGCTCCATGCTATATTATCTACTGTTTTGGACATTATTGGGCTTTATTATCCACTTTTATATTATTTTTGGGACTAACCTATTAACCGGAGGCGCAGCCCAGAATTGGTGTTTTTTGCCTGTTTTAGGGTTTCGAAGAAAAGGAATATCAAACGGAGTCCAAACGGAATGAAACCTTTGGGAACATGATTTTCTCAATGAACAAGACCCGGGAGACTTAGACCCTACGTCAAGAAAGAAAAGAGGAGGCCACGAGGTAGGGGGCGCGCCCACCCCCACTAGGCGCGCCCTCCACCCTAGTGGGCCCCCTGTTGCTCCACCGACGTACTCCTCCCTCCTATATATATCCACGTACCCCCAAACGATCAGAACAGGAGCCAAAACCCTAATTCAACCGTCGTAGCTTTCTGTATCCATGAGATCCCATCTTGGGGCCTGTTCTGGAGCTCCGCCGGAGGGGGCATCGATCACAGAGGGCTTCTACATCAACACCATAGCCCCTCCGATGAAGTGTGAGCAGTTCACCTCAGACCTACGGGTCCATAGTTAGTAGCTAGATGGCTTCTTCTCTCTTTTTGGATCTCAATACAATGTTCTCCCCCTCTCTTGTGGAGATCTATTCGATGTAATCTTCTTTTTGCAGTATGTTTGTTGAGACCGATGAATTGTGGGTTTATGATCAAGTCTTTCTACGAATAATATTTGAATCTTCTCTGAATTCTTTTATGTATGATTGGTTATCTTTGCAAGTTTCTTTGAATTATCAGTTTGGTTTGGCCTACTAGATTGATCTTTCTTGCAATGGGAGAAGTGCTTAGCTTTGGGTTCAATCTTGCGGTGTCCTTTCCCGGTGACAGTAAGGGCAGCAAGGCACGTATTGTATTGTTGCCATCGAGTATAACAAGATGGGGTTTTCTTCATATTGCATGAGTCTATCCCTCTACATCATGTCATCTTGCTTAAGGCGTTACTCTGTTTTTAACTTAATACTCTAGATGCATGCTGGATAGCAGTCGATGAGTGGAGTAATAGTAGTCGATGAGTGGATAGCAGTCGGTCTACTTGTCTCAGACGTGATGCCTATATACATGATCATACCTAGCTATTCTCATAATTATGCTCAATTATGTCAATTGCTCAACAGTAATTCGTTCACCCACCGTAAAATACTTATGTTCTTGAGATAAGCCACTAGTGAAACCTATGGCCCCCGGGTCTATCTTCATCATATTAATCTTCCAATACTTAGTTATTTCATTTGCTTTTTCCTTTGCTTTTATTTTACTTTGCATCTTTATCACAAAAATACCAAAAATATTATCTTATCATATCTATCAGATCTCACTCTCGTAAGTGTCCTTATAGGGATTGACGACCCCTATTTGTGTTGGTTGCGAGGATTTATTTGTTTTGTGTAGGTGCGAGGGACTCGCGCGTAGCCTCCTACTGGATTGATACCTTGGTTCTCAAAAACTGAGGGAAATACTTATGCTACTTTGCTGCATCATGCCTTCCTCTTTGGGGAAAACAACGCAGTGCTCAAGAGGTAGCAGATAACAACGGGGAAGGTGGCGGAAAGTAACTCTCGAATTGAAACTTAAGAAAATATCGAGAGCAAAGTAAGGAGGTATTGATACATCTCAAACGTATCTACTTTTCCAAACACTTTTTCCCTTGTTTTGGACTCTAACTTGCATGATTTGAATGGAACTAACCCGGATTGACGATGTTTTTAGCAGAATTACCATGGTGTTATTTATGTGCAGGAGCAAACGTTCTCGGAATGACCTGAAACTTCACGGAACCACTTTTCAGAAAATAAGAAAAATACCTGCAAAAGATGAAGGCCAGGTGCCCACCACCTTGCCACAAGGGTGGGGGCCCGCCTGCCCCCCTAGGGCGCGCCCCCCTACCTCGTGGGCCCCCTGTTGCCTCTCCGACTCCAACTCCACCTCCATATATTGAGTTTCGGGGAGAAAAAAATCAGAGAGAAGAAATCATCGTGTTTTACGATACGGAGCCGCCGCCAAGCCCTAAAACCTCTCGGGAGGGCTGATCTGGAGTCCGTTCGGGGCTCCGGAGAGGGGAATCCGTCGCCATCGTCATCATCAACCATCCTCCATCAGCAATTTTATGATGCTCACCGCCGTGCGTGAGTAACTCCATCGTAGGCTTGCTGGACGGTGATGGGTTGGATGGGATCTATCATGTAATCGAGTTAGTTTTGTTAGGGTTTGATCCCTAGTGTCCACTATGTTCTGAGATTGATGTTGCTATGACTTTGCTATGCTTAATGCTTGTCACTAGGGCCCGAGTGCCATGATTTCAGATCTGAACCTATTATGTTTTCATTAATATATGAGTGTTCTTGATCCTATCTTGCAAGTATATAGTCACCTATTATGTGCTATGATCCGTTAACCCCGAAGTGACAATAATTGGGATACTTACCGGTGATGACCGTAGTTTGAGGAGTTCATGTATTCACTATGTGTTAAAGCTTTGTTCCGATACTCTATTAAAAGGAGGCCTTAATATCCATTAGTTTCCGTAAGGACCCCGCTGCCACGGGAGGGTAGGACAAAAGATGTCATGCAAGTTCTTTTCCATAAGCATGTATGACTATATTCGGAATACATGCCTGTTGGGGAACGTAGCAGAAATTCAAAATTTTCCTACGTGTCACCAAGATCTATCTATGGAGAGACTAGCAACGAGGGGAAGGAGAGTGCATCTACATACCCTTGTAGATCGCTAAGCGGAAGCGTTCAAGAGAACGGGGTTGATGGAGTCGTACTCGTCGTGATTCAAATCACCGATGATCCTAGCGCCGAACGGACGGCACCTCCGCGTTCAACACACGTACGGAGCAGCAACGTCTCCTCCTTCTTGATCCAGCAAGGGGAAGTAGAGGTTAATGGAGATCCAGCAGCACGACGGCGTGGTGGTGGAAGTAGCGGGATTCCAACAGGGCTTCGCTAAGCGCTGCGGGAGGAGGGAGATGTGTCACGGGAGGGAGAGGGAGGCGCCAGGCCTTAGGTTTTGTTGCCCTCCCTTCCCCCCACTATATATAGGGCCAAGGGAGAGGGGGAGGGCGCAGCCTTGCCCCTTCCTCCAAGGAAGGGTGCGGCCAAGGGGGGGGGAGGAGTCCATCCTCCCCAAGGCACCTCGGAGGTGCCTTCCCCCTTTAGGACTCTCCTCTCCTCTTGTCCCTTTGGCACATGGGCCTCTAGGGGCTGGTGCCCTTGGCCCATGTAGGCCAAGGCGCACCCCCTACAGCCCATGTGGCCCCCCGGGGCAGGTGGCCCACCCGGTGGACCCCCGGGACCCTTCCGGTGGTCCCGGTACAATACCGGTGACCCCGAAACTTGTCCCGATGGCCGAAATAGCACTTCCTATATATAATTCTTTACATCCGGACCATTCCGGAACTCCTCGTGACGTCCGGGATCTCATCCGGGACTCCGAACAACTTTCGGGTTACCGCATACTGATATCTCTATAACCCTAGCGTCACCGAACCTTAAGTGTGTAGACCCTACGGGTTCGGGAGACATGCAGACATGACCGAGATGACTCTCCGGTCAATAACCAACAGCGGGATCTGGATACCCATGTTGGCTCCCACATGTTCCACGATGATCTCATCGGATGAACCACGATGTCAAGGACTTAATCAATCCCGTATACAATTCCCTTTGTCTAGCGGTACGATACTTGCCCGAGATTCGATCGTCGGTATCCCGATACCTTGTTCAATCTCGTTACCGGCAAGTCTCTTACTCGTTCCGTAACACATCATCCCGTGATCAACTCCTTGATCACATTGTGCACATTATGATGATGTCCTACCGAGTGGGCCCAAAGATACCTCTCCGTCACACGGAGTGACAAATCACAGTCTCGATTCGTGCCAACCCAACAGACACTTTCGGAGATACCCGTAGTGCACCTTTATAGTCACCCAGTTACGTTGTTACGTTTGGTACACCCAAAGCACTCCTACGGTATCCGGGAGTTGCACAATCTCATGGTCTAAGGAAATGATACTTGACATTAGAAAAGCTTTAGCATATGAACTACATGATCTTGTGCTAGGCTTAGGATTGGGTCTTGTCCATCACATCATTCTCCTAATGATGTGATCCCGTTATCAATGACATCCAATGTCCATGGTCAGGAAACCGTAACCATCTATTGATCAACGAGCTAGTCAACTAGAGGCTTACTAGGGACATGGTGTTGTCTATGTATCCACACATGTATCTGAGTTTCCTATCAATACAATTATAGCATGGATAATAAACGATTATCATGAACAAGGAAATATAATAATAATCAATTTATTATTGCCTTTAGGGCATATTTCCAATAGTCTCCCACTTGCACTAGAGTCAATAATCTAGTTCACATCGTCATGTGATTAACACTCACAGGTCACATCGCCATGTGACCAACATCCAAAGAGTTTACTAGTGTCACTAAACTAGTTCACATCATCATGCGATTAAGACTCAATGAGTTCTGGGTTTGATCATGTTTTGCCTGTGAGAGAGGTTTTAGTCAACGGGTCTGCAACATTCAAATCCGTATGTACTTTGCAAATTTCTATGTCATCTTGTAGATGCAACTACTACGCTACATTTGGAGCTATTCCAAACAACTGTTCTACTATACCAATCCAGTTTACTATTCAGAATAATCTGGATTAGTGTCAAAGTTTGCATCGGCGTAACCCTTTACGACGAACTCTTTTACCACCTCCATAATCGAGAAAATTCCTTAGTCCACTAGTTACTAAGGATAACTTTGACCGCTGTCCTGTGATCCATTCTTAGATCACTCTTGTACCCCTTGACTGACTCATGGCAAGGCACACTTCAGGTGTGGTACACAGCATAGCATACTATATAGAGCCTATGACAAAAGCATAGGGGACGACATTCGTCCTTTCTCTTTCTTCTATCGTGGTCGACCTTTAAGTCTTAACTTCATACCTTACAACTCAGGCAACAACTCCTTCTTTGACTGATCCATCTTGAACACCTTCAAGATCATGTCAAGGTATGTGCTCATTTGAAAGTACCATTAAGCGTTTTGATCTATCCTTATAGATCTTGATGCTCAATGTTCAAGTAGCTTAATCCAGGCTTTCCATTGAAAAATACTTTCCAAATAACCCTATATGCTTTCCAGAAATTCTACGTCATTTCTGATCAACAATATGTCAACAACATATACTCATCAGAAATTCTATAGTGCTCCCACTCACTTCTTTGGAAATACAAGTTTCTCATAAACTTTGTATAAACCCAAAATCTTTGATCATCTCATCAAAGCATACATTCCAACTCCGAGATGCTTACTCCAGTCCTTAGAAGGATTACTGGAGCTTTGCATACTTATTAGCATCTTTCAGGATTGACAGAACCTTCCGGTTGTATCACATACAACCTTTCCTCAAGAAAATCGTCGAGGAAACAATGTTTTGACATCCTATCTGCAAGATTTCATAAATAATGCAGTAATCACTAATATAATTCCAACAGACTCTTAGCATCGCTACGAGTGAGAAAGTCTCATCGTAGTCAACTCCTTGAACTTGTTGGAAAACATCTTAACGACAAGTCGAGCTTTCTTAATGGTGATACTTACCATCATTGTCCGTCTTCCTTTTTAAAATCCATCTGTACTCAATAGCCTTACGACCATCGAGCCGTTCTGCCAAAGTCTACACTTTGTTTTCATACATGGATCCTCTCTCGGATTTTATGGCCTCGAGCCATTTATCGGAATCCAGGCCCACCATCGCTTCTCCATAGCTCGTAGGTTCATTGTTGTCTAGCAACATGATTTCCAAGACAGGATTACATACCACTCTGAAGTAGTATGCATCCTTGTCATCCCACGAGGTTTGGTAGTGACTTGATCTGAAGTTTCATGATCACTATCATAAGCTTCCACTTCAATTGGTGTAGGTGTCATAGGAACAACTCCTTGTGCCCTGCCACACACTAGTTGAAGAGACGGTTCAATAACCTCATCAAGTCTCCACCATCCTCCCACTCAATTCTTTCGAGAGAAACTTTTCCTCGAGAAAGGACCCGATTCTAGAAACAATCCCTTATTGCTTTCGGATCTGAGACAGGAGGTATACCCAACTGTTTTGGGTGTCCTATGAAGATGCATTTATCCGCTTTGGGTTCGAGCTTATCAGCCTGAAACTTTTTCACATAAGCGTCGCAGCCCCAAACTTTCAAGAAATGACAGCTTAGGTTTCTCTAAACCATAGTTCATACGGTGTCATCTCATCGAAATTACGTGGTGCCTTATTTAAAGTGAATGTGGTTGTCTTTAATGCCTAACCCATAAACTATCGTGGTAATTCGATAAGAGACATCATGGTATGCATCATATCCAATAGGGTGCAGTTATGATGTTCGGACACACCATCACACTATGGTGTTCCATGCTGTATTAGTTGTGAAACAATTTCCACAATGTCTTAATTCTGTGCCAAACTCGTAATTCAGATATTCATCTCTATGATCATATCATAGATATTTTATCCTCTTATCACGACGATCTTTCAACTTCACCCTGAAATTACTTGAACCTTTCAATAATTCAGACTCGTGATTTATTAAGTAAATGTACTCAACATCTACTCAAATCATCTGTGAAGTAAGAACATATCGATATCCACTACACGCCTCAGCACTCATTGGACTGCACACATCAAATGTGTTTCTTCCAACAAGTTGCTTTCTAGTTCCATTTTACTGAAACCGAGGCTTTCAGTCATGTTGCCCATGTGGTATGATTTGCATGTCTCAAGTGATTCAAGATCAAGTGAGTTCAAACGGTCCACTTGCATGGAGTTTCTTCATGCATATACACCAGTAGACATGGTTCGCATGTCTCAAACTTTTCAAAAATGACTGAGCCCAAAGATCCATCAACATGGAGCTTCTTCATGCGTTTTATACCGATATGACTTACGTGGCAGTGCCACAAGTAGGTGGTACTATCATTAATATCCTATATCTTTTGGCATGAACATGTGTATCACTACGATCGAGATTCAATAAACCATTCATTTTAGGCGTAAGACCATTGAAGGTATTATTCAAATAAACAGAGTAACCATTATTCTCCTTAAATGAATAACTGTATTGCGATAGACATAATCCAATCATGTCTATGCTCAACGCAAACACCAAATAACAATTATTTAGCTTTAACACCAATCTCGATGGTAGAGGGAGCGTGTGATGCTTGATCATATCAACATTGGAAACACTTCCAACACATATCGTCAGCTCACCTTTAGCTAGTCTCCGTTTAATCCGTAGCTTTTATTTCGAGTTACTAACACTTAGCAACCGAACCGGTATCCAATACCCTGGTGCTACTAGGAGTACTAGTAAAGTACACATCAACACAATGTATATCCAATATACTTCTATCGACCTTGCCAGCCTTCTAATCTACCAAGTATCTAGGGTAATTCTGCTCCAGTGGCTGTTCCCCTTATTACAGAAGCACTTAGTCTCGGGTTTGGGTTTAACCTTGGGTTTCTTCACTAGAGCAGCAGCTGAATTGCCATTTCATGAAGTATCCCTTCTTGCCCTTGCCCTTCTTGAAACTAGTGGTTTCACCAACCATCAACAATTGATGCTCCTTCTTGATTTCTACTTTTGTGGTGTCAAACATCGCGAATATCTCAAGGATCATCATATATGTCCCTGATATATTATAGTTCATCACGAAGCTCTAGCAGCTTGGTGGTAATGACTTCGTAGAAACATCATTATCTCATCTGGAAGATCAACTCCCACTCGATTCAAATGATTGTTGTACTCAGACAATCTGAGCACAAGCTCAACAATTGAGCTTTTCTCCCTTAGTATGTAGGCTAAGAAAATCGTCGGAGCTCTTATACCTCTTGACGTGGGCACGAGCCTGAAATCCCAATTTCAGCCCTCGAAACATCTCATATGTTTCGCGACGTTTCAAAACGTCTTCGGTGCCTCAATTCTAAACCATTTAACATTACCGAACTATCATGTAGTCATCAAAATGTATATGTCAGATGTTCGCAACATCCACAGACCACGTTCGAGGTTCAGCACACTGAGCGGTGCATTAAGGACATAAGCCTTCTATGAAGCAATGAGGACAATCCTCAATTTACGGACCTAGTCCGCATAATTGCTACTATCAACTTTCAACTAAATTTTCTCTAGGAACATAACTAAACAGTAGAACTGAAGCGCGAGCTACGACATAATTTGCTAAGATCTTTTGACTATGTTCAGGATAATTAAGTTCATCTTATGAACTCCCACTCAGATAGACATCCCTCTAGTCATCTAAGTGATTACATGATCCGAGTCAACTAGGCCGTGTCCGATCATCACGTGAGACGGACTAGTCAACATCGGTGAACATCTTCATGTTGATCGTATCTACCATACGACTCATGCTTGACCTTTCGGTCTTCTGTGTTCCGAGGCCATGTCTGTACATGCTAGGCTCGTCAAGTCAACCTAAGTGTTTGCATGTGTTCCGAGGCCATGTCTATACATGCTAGGCTCGTCAACACCCGTTGTATCTGAACGTAAGAATCTATCACACCCGATCATCACATGGTGCTTCGAAACTACGAACTTTTAGCAACGGTGCACAGTTAGGGGGAACACTTTCTTGAAATTTTAATGAGGGATCATCTTATTTACTACCGTCGTTCTAAGCAAATAAGATGTATAAACATGATAAACATCACATGCAATCAAATAGTGACATGATATGGCCAATATCATATTGCTCCTTTTGATCTCCATCTTTGGGGCTCCATGATCATCATCGTCACCAGCATGACACCATGATCTCCATCATCATGATCTCCATCATCGTGTCTTTATGAAGTTGTCTCGCCAACTATTACTTCTACTACTACAGCTAACGGTTAGCAATAAAGTAAAGTAATTACATGACGTTTATGTTGACACACAGGTCATAAATAAATAAAGACAACTCCTATGGCTCCTGCCGGTTGTCATACTCATCGACATGCAAGTCATGATTCCTATTACAAGAACATGATCAATATCATACATCACATATCATTCATCACATTTTCTTGGCCATATCACATCACATAGCATACCCTGCAAAAACAAGTTAGACGTCCTCTAATTGTTGTTTGCATGTTTTACGTGCCTGATATGGGTTTCTAGCAAGAACGTTTCTTACCTACGCAACCCACAACGTGATATGCCAATTGCTATTTACCCTTCATAAGGACCCTGTTCATCGAATCCGATCCGACTAAAGTGGGAGAGACAGGCACCCGCTAGCCACCTTATGCAACTAGTGCATGTCAGTCGGTGGAACCAGTCTCACGTAAGAGTACGAGTAAGGTCGGTCCGAGCCGCTTCATCCCACGATGCCGCCGAATCAAGATAAGACTAGTAACGGCAAGCATATTGAACAAAATCAACGCCCACAACTACTTTGTGTTCTACTCGTGCATAGAATCTACGCAATAGACCTAGCTCATGATGCCACTGTTGGGGAACGTAGCAGAAATTCAAAATTTTCCTACGTGTCACCAAGATCTATCTATGGAGAGACTACCAATGAGGGGAAGGAGAGTGCATCTACATACCCTTGTAGATCGCTAAGCGGAAGCGTTCAAGAGAACGAGGTTGATGGAGTCGTACTCGTCGTGATTCAAATCACCGATGATCCTGGCGCCGAACGGACGGCATCTCCGTGTTCAACACACGTACGGAGCAGCAATGTCTCCTCCTTCTTGATCCAGCAAGGGGGAAGGAGAGGTTAATGGAGATCCAGCAGCACGACGGCGTGGTGGTGGAAGTAGCGGGATTCCAACAGGGCTTCGCTAAGCGCTGCGGGAGGAGGGAGATGTGTCACGGGAGGGAGAGGGAGGCGCCAGGCCTTAGGTTTTGTTGCCCTCCCTTCCCCCCACTATATATAGGGCCAAGGGAGAGGGGGAGGGCGCAGCCTTGCCCCTTCCTCCAAGGAAGGGTGCGGCCAAGGGGGGGGGAGGAGTCCATCCTCCCCAAGGCACCTCGGAGGTGCCTTCCCCCTTTAGGACTCTCCTCTCCTCTTGTCCCTTTGGCGCATGGGCCTCTAGGGGCTGGTGCCCTTGGCCCATGTAGGCCAAGGCGCACCCCCTACAGACCATGTGCCCCCCCGGGGCAGGTGGCCCCACCCGGTGGACCCCCGGGACCCTTCCGGTCCCGAAACTTGTCCCGATGGCCGAAATAGCACTTCCTATATATAATTCTTTACCTCCGGACCATTCCGGAACTCCTCGTGACGTCCGGGATCTCATCCGGGACTCCAAACAACTTTCGGGTTACCGCATACTAATATCTCTATAACCCTAGCGTCACCGAACCTTAAGTGTGTAGACCCTACGGGTTCGGGAGACATGCAGACATGACCGAGATGACTCTCCGGTCAATAACCAACAGCGGGATCTGGATACCCATGTTGGCTCCCACATGTTCCACGATGATCTCATCGGATGAACCACGATGTCAAGGACTTAATCAATCCCGTATACAATTCCCTTTGTCTAGCGGTACGATACTTGCCCGAGATTCGATCGTCGGTATCCCGATACCTTGTTCAATCTCGTTACCGGAAAGTCTCTTTACTCATTCCGTAACACATCATCCCGTGATCAACTCCTTGATCACATTGTGCACATTATGATGATGTCCTACCGAGTGGGCCCAGAGATACCTCTCCGTCACACGGAGTGACAAATCCCAATCTCGATTCGTGCCAACCCAACAGACACTTTCGGAGATACCCGTAGTGCACCTTTATAGTCACCCAGTTACGTTGTGACGTTTGGTACACCCAAAGTACTCCTACGGTATCCGGGAGTTGCACAATCTCATGGTCTAAGGAAATGATACTTGACATTAGAAAAGCTTTAGCATACGAACTACATGATCTTGTGCTAGGCTTAGGATTGGGTCTTGTCCATCACATCATTCTCCTAATGATGTGATCCCGTTATCAATGACATCCAATGTCCATGGTCAGGAAACCGTAACCATCTATTGATCAACGAGCTAGTCAACTAGAGGCTTACTAGGGACATGGCGTTGTCTATGTATCCACACATGTATCTGAGTTTCCTATCAATACAATTATAGCATGGATAATAAACGATTATCATGAACAAGGAAATATAATAATAATCAATTTATTATTGCCTCTAGGGCATATTTCCAACAATGCCTACATTACATTTACGAACTGGATCTAGTTCTGTGTCACCCTAGGTTATGGCTGTTACATGATGAACCGCATCCGGCATAATTCTCCATCACCGATCCATTGCCTATGAGCTTTCCACATATTGTTCTTCACTTATTTACTTTCCCGTTGCTATTGCTTTCATCACTACAAAATACCAAAAACATTACTTTTACTACTATTACCTTTTGTTACCGTTATCACCACTATCATATTACTTTGCTACTAAATACTTTGCTGCAGATATTAAGTTTCCAAGTGTGGTTGAATTGACAACTCAGCTGCTAATACTTGAGAATATTCTTTGGCTCCCCTTGTGTCGAATCAATAAATTTGAATACTCTACCCTCGAAAACTGTTGTGATCCCCTATACTTGTGGGTTATCAAGACTATTTCCTGGCGCCGTTGCCGGGGAGCATAGCTCTATTCTTTGAGTCACTTGGGATTTATATCTGCTTATCATTATGAAGAACTTGAGAGATCCAAAAACCAAGATCTATCCCTCAACTACGAGGGGAGGTAAGGAACTACCATCTAGCTCTGCACTTGATTCACCTTCTGTTATGAGTAAGTTTGCGACACCTACACCTACTTCTGCTATTCGTTCTGATATGTCGCATGTTATTGATGATGCCACTTCTGCTATGCATGATACTTATGATGAAACTACCTCTATGCCTGATACTACTATGCCACTTAGTGATTTTCTTGATGAACAACTTGCTAGGGCTAGAAAGATTGAAAATATTGAATCTGATGATACTGATGAAAGTGATGATGAAGAATCACTTGTTATTCCTAAAGGTTATGTATTTGATCAAGAAGCTTCTTTAGCTATTTTAGCGTGCCAAAATAGAACTGAACTCAAAAGATTATTAGCTAAATGGAGTAAGAAACCTTTAAATGCTAGAATGAAACCTGACCCTGCTTTTGCTACTTCACTTATCTTTGTTACTGATAAGGATTATGAATTCTCTGTTGATCCTGATATAATTACTTTGGTAGAATCTGATCCTTTTCATGGTTATGAATCTGAAACTATTGTGGCACATCTTACTAAATTGAATGATATAGCTACCCTGTTTACTAAAGATGAGAGAACTCGCTACTTTTACATCCTTAAAATATTTATGTTCTCATTAAAGGGTGATGCTAAGATATGGTTTAATTCTCTTGATCCTAGTTGTGTGCGTAGTCCCCAGGATATGATTTATTACTTCTCTGCTAAATATTTCCCTGCTCATAAGAAACAAGTTGCCTTAAGGGATATATATAATTTTGTGCAAATTGAAGAAGAGAGTCCACCACAAGCTTGGGGGAGGCTTCTCCAATTACTTAATGCTTTGCCTGATCATCCTCTTAAGAAAAATGAAATACTTGATATCTTTTATAATGGACTAACCGATGCCTCCAGAGATTACCTGGATAGTTGTGCTGGTTCTGTTTTCAGGGAAAGAACACCGGATGAAGCTGAAAGTCTATTGAATAATATGTTGACAAATGAAAATAATTGGACACCTCCGGAGCCAATTCCTGAGCCTATTCCTAGACCAACTCCGAAGAATAGGGGTATTCTATTTATCAGTCTTGAAGATATGCAAGAGGCAAAGAAATCTATGAAAGAAAAAGGTATTAAAGCTGAAGATGTTAAGAATTTACCTCCTATTGAAGAAATACATGGTCTTCATTTACCGCCTGTTGAAGAAACATATAATCTTAATCCATTACCTGTTGAAGAAACTCATGGTCTTGGTAACCCGACACAGGTAGTAAAGGTAAATTCTCTCTATAGATATGATAAAGTTGTAACCCCATTTACTAAATTTGCTAGCCCATGCTTAGATGATTTTGATAAATTTATGGCTAAGCAAGAAGACTTTAATGCTTATTTTGGTAGACAATTGAAATACAATTCAAATATGCTTGAACACTTGGGTGATTATATGGCTAATGTTAAAGGTGAATTTAAACTTGTTAGTAAACATGCTTCTATGGTTACCACTCAAGTAGAACAAGTACTTAAAGAACAAAATGATTTGCTCAATGAATTGAATAGTAAAGATAATGATTATGCTGTTAGAGTGGCTACTAGAACTGGTAGAATGACTCAGGAACCTTTGTATCCTGAAGGCCACCCTAAGAGAATTGAGTAAGATTCTCAAAGAAATAATATAGATGCACGTAGTCCTTCTAAAAGGAAGAAAAATAAAAATGATAGGACTTTGCATGCTTCTAGTGATCCTATTGTTGAAACACCTGAGAATCCAAATGATATTTCTATTTCTGATACTGAAACTCAATCTGGTAATGAACCTGAAACAAATGATAATGTTAATGATAATGTTCATGATGATGCTCAACCTAGTAATGATAATGATATAGAAATTGAACCTGCTGTTGATCTTGATAACCCACAATCAAAGAATCAACGTTATGATAAGAAAGATTTTGTTGCTAGGAAACATGGTAAAGAAAGAGAGTGATGGATTCAGAAACCCATGCCTTTTCCTCCCAAACCATCCAAGAAAAAGGATGATGAGGATTTTGAGCGCTTTGCTGAAATGATTAGACCTATCTTTTTGCATATACGAATAACTGATATGCTTAAAACCAATCCTTATGCTAAGTACATGAAAGATATTATTACAAATAAAAGAAAGATACCGGAAGCTGAAATTTCCACCATGCTTGCTAATTATACTTTTAAGGGTGGAATACCAAAGAAACTTGGAGATCTAGGAGTACCCACTATACCATGCTCCATTAAAAGAAACTATGTTAAAACTGCTTTATGTGATCTTGGAGCCGGTGTTAGTGTTATGCCTCTCTCTTTATATCGTAGACTTGATTTGAATAAGTTGACACCTACTGAAATATCTTTGCAAATGGCTGATAAATCAACTGCTATACATGTCGGTATTTGTGAGGATGTGCCTGTTGTAGTTGCAAACTTTACTATTTTAACTGGCTTTGTTATTCTTGATATTCCCGAGGACGATAGTATGTCTATTATTCTTGGAAGACCCTTTTTGAATACTGCAGGGGCTATTATTGATTGCACTAAAGGCAATGCCACTTTTCATGTTAATGGTAATGAGCATACGGTACACTTTCCGAGGAAACAACCTCAAGTTCATAGTATCAATTCTATTGGAAAAATTCCATCGATTATAATTGGAGGTTTTGAATTTCCTCTTCCTACTTTCAAGAAGAAATATGATATTCTTATTATTGGGGATGTGCATATCCCCGTTGAGGTAACATAGTGTTATTCGAAATTTCTCAGGTTCCATGTTATTCGGAATGAGTTCGTTAACAAGACTTGATCAACCTTGTTAGTGGATTCCTTTTGATAATCATGAGATGGATGAAACTAGAAGGCACAACCTTCTGTACCCCACTTTTACTTTCTGTTATTTACATTAAGTACAATTAAATAATTATTTTTCTGCCCATTATCTGATTATCCGTGCAATATAAAAATACCTCGAAAATAAAAGTTTCTCCAAATGCCCTGAAATTTAAATATTATTTTTTCTAGAATATTTGAGGATTTTTGGAACTGAGAACACACTAGGGGGGTCAACCACCTGCCCACGAGGGTGGAGGGCGTGCCCACCCCTCTTGGGCGCGCCCCCTGCCTCGTGGACCCACGGTGGCCCTCCTCCACTTATTCCTGCACCCATACACTTCATCTTCCTCCCCCAAACACGAATAACCAGCTCAAACCCGAGTCCAAGCTCGTTTTGCAGCCATTTTCGATCTCCTTGCTCAAAGCACCTGTCACGCCCACGATGCGGCTATATCTCCCACATGTCGAAGCACGACTTAGAGGCATAACCGCATTTTAAGCAATGTCGCAAGTGAGCTAATCTTCACACAACCCATGTAATGAATAAGAAAAGAGGTACATAGTTGGCTTACACTCGCCACATCACACAATATCATAAATATAATTACATTCATCCAGATACAATCAAGGTCCGACTACGGAACCAAAATAAAGACAACCCCGAATGCAACAAAATCCCCAATCGCCCCAACTGGGCTCCACTACTGATCGTGTGGAAAGGAAACGTAGTATCGTCCTGAGTCCTCATCGAACTCCCACTTGAGCTCAGTCGAAACTCCTGGAATGGTATCATCGGTCACTGCATCTGGTTTTGGAAGGAATATGTGAGTCATTGGGACTCGGCAATCTTACACCCTCACGATCAAGACTATTTAAGCTTATAGGAAGGGTAAAAGGGATGATGTGGAGCTGCAGCAAGCACTAGCATATATGGTGGCTAACATACGCAGATGAGAGCGAGAAGAGAATGCAAAGGCACGGTCGATAAACTATGATCAAGAAGTGATCCTAGAACAACCTACGTTCAAGCATAACTCGAGACCGTGTTCTCTTCCCGGACTCCGCCGAAAAGAGACCATCATGGCCACACACTCAGTTGATTCATTTTAATTAAGTTAAGTTTCAGGTTTTCTACAACCGGACATTAACAAATTCCCATCTGCCCATAACCACGGGCACGGCTTTCGAAAGTTCAAATCCCTGCAGGGGTGTCCCGACTTAGCCCATCACAAGCTCTCACGGTCAACGAAGGATATTCCTTCTCCCAAGAAAATCCGATCAGACTCGGAATCCCGGTTACAAGACATCTCAACAATGGTAAAACTAAACCAGCAAAGCCACCTAAATGTGCCGACAAATACCGATAGGAGCTGCACATACCTCGTTCTCAGGGCACACCAGATTGTCCAAACTTCCGCTAGGCTAGCCCAGAGTTGCCCCTGGTGGCCAGCGGCGGCTGACAAGGTGGACCAACACTCAGAGGAGCACTGGCCCGGGGGTTTAAAATAAATATGACCCTTGATTCCACGGAACCCAAGGGAAAAAAGTCTAGGTGGCAAATTGTAAAACCACTGTTGGGCATTGCTGGAGGAGTTTTATTCAAGGCGAACTGTCAAGGGGTTCCCACTATAACCCAACCGTGTAAGTAACGCAAAATCAAGGAACATAACACCGGTATGACGGAAACTAGGGCGGCAAGAGTGGAACAAAACACCAGGCATAAGGCCAAGCCTTCCACCCTTTACCAAGTGTATAGGTGCATTAAAATAGACAAGATATAATAATGATATCCCAACAATAAACATGTTCCAACAAGGAACAAACTCCAATCTTCACCTGCAACTAGCAACGCTATAAGAGGGGCTGAGCAAAGCGGTAACATAGCCAAACAACGGTTTGCTAGGACAAGGTGGGTTAGAGGTTTGACATGGCAAAATGGGAGGCATGATAAGCAAGTGGTAGGTATCGCAGCATAGGCATAGCAAAGAGCGAGCATCTAGAAAGCAAAGATAGAATTGATTTCGAGGGTATGGTCATCTTGCCTGCAAAGTTCTCCGAGTTGACGTTAGCTTGATCCTCGTAAGCGTACTCAAAGGGTTCCTCGATCACGTACTCGTCTCCCGGCTCTACCCAAAGCAAGAACACAAGCAAAGGGAGACACAATCAACCACGTGCAATGCACAAGCAACATGATGCAAAACATGGCATGATATGCGGGATGTGATATGAGATGCATATGCATGTTTCGGAAAGGAAAGATTTAACCTGGCCTCAACTTGGAAAACCAAGAGTGTCACTGGAAAGAGGAGTTGATTTTGGCAGAAATCGATATAAAGATCACCGGAATCGGATGCACGGTTTGCAGATGACAAGCAAAACAAATATGACACTGAGCTGCGATTAACAGCACGAGGCCATCTAAATGCACCAAGAACAACAAGCTACTTCACTCTAACATAACAGCAAAGCACATGGCAGGGATCCACTCAAGCTGCTTGAAAAAAGATGAACACTGAGCTACGGCTAATTCACTCAATAGCAGGTTCAAACAAGCATGGCAACAATGCAAAAGATAACAGGTTACAGACTTAGCGAAAATAACCTCTCAGGAATTTAACATCAGGAAGCAATGTTTAGAGCAAGATAACAACATGCTACAGGAACATAACATGGCAAAACAAGGCATGGCATGAAGCTACTCAAAGCATACAACAAAAGTCCCTTACTAGCCATAAGCCAAAAGGTATCAGAAAATACAATGGCAACCATGTGAACATAGCAATTATCGTTAACAGATTCAGACTTAGTAGAAAACTGGAACATGGCAAAACAGATATTAAGTAGGCATGTTTACGAGCTCGATGCACTCACTACAAGGCATTGCATGATAAACTAAGCATACACCCAGCAAGTAGACATGGCATAGAAGCTAAACATGGCAAGAACAACCTCATAGCATGCCTGGATAAACTATAACAACCTCGGCAGAAATGATTTACACGTAAACATTCTTCCAGGATCATTTTATAGCAAAAGTAGAGCTCGATTGACTCAAGCTAGGGTGCTCCATAAATACAAACAAAGACATGGATGGATAAAACACAACAATATCTACAAAACATCCTTACTGATCATGCTCAAAAGAGGCATTGATCACTCTGTAGCAACATGAATACATGGCATAAAAATATAATCAGGGAAATGACTTAGAAGATTTCTAAGTTCCTGAAATCGGCAACATTACGAGAGCTACTTTGCATGCTTGTGCTAGTCACCACAGAGATCACAAAAATACATGGCATACACCCCTGTAAAGATGGCATGGCATACTTCAAAACACATGTAGGGCTCAAGTTCATAGGAGGCACACAACAATCATGGCAAAAATGACAAATGTCCAATTACTGATAAGAATCTGAAACTAACATTGCATAGCACTCTTGCAACAGCATTTAGGGCATCAAGATCAGCTCAAATGAACATGGTGCAATGGAATGAAATGTAGTACTCATCGAGGCGAACAATTTGATATGCTACACACCCAAAACGGAGCCACGGATGCAGAGTTATGGCATGACGAAGAATGCGAAAAAATACTAGGAGTTAGGAGAGAAAGTCAATTCCTAGGGTTTTCAGATCCGGATCCAGATCGGCACGTTCTTCGAGGCGGCGGCGGATCTCGCCGGAATCATCAAAGACGACGGCGGCCGGCAGGGCTCGGGGCGCGGGGAGGCCGGGGACACGCGGAGCGGCGCGGCGCTCGGCGTTGGACTGCGTTGGGCGGCTCCGGCCGCCGTG
>NC_041388.1:71066040-71074016 GCF_002162155.2 Triticum dicoccoides
CAGCGGCGATGTCGGCGGCGGTGGCGCGTGGCTCCGGCGGAGTCGGGCGGTGGGCCCGAGGCGCGGGCGGCACGGGAGGAAGGCGCGGGCGGCGCGCGGCTTCGGGCCGGGGAGGGCCGCGGTTGGGCCCCAGCGGGCCCGCGTGGTCGGTGGCGAAGTGGGGCTCTCCCGCGGGACACGTGGCGGGCGGCGACTGGTCGGGTGGCGGCGGGCGGACACGTCCGGCCGGCCGGTTTTTTTCCGGCGGCGGGAATGAGGAGCGGGGCTAGGGTTAGGTTGGTATGAATCCGGAATTTTCGGGGGGAGGTCTATATTTATAGGTAGAGGGAGCTAGGAGACTCCAAATTGAGCATGGTTTTCGGACACGCGATCGTGATCGAAGGACCTAGATGATGGAAGGGGTTTAGGTGGGTTTTGGGCCACTTTGGAGAGGTGTTGGGCTGCAATACACACGAGGCCTTTTCGGTTCCTCGGTTAACCGTTGGAGTATCAAGCGAAGTCCAAATGGCACGAAACTTGGCTGGCGGTCTACCGGTAGTAAAGCAAGGACACTTGGCAAGTCTCGGTCCAATCCGATAACGTTTAACACCTGCACACGAAAAGAGGTAAAAGGAGACACCGGAGGACATAGGAGCGCCGAAATGCAAAACGGACAACGGGGAAAATGCTCGGATGCATGAGACAAACACGTATGCAAATGAAATGCACATGATGACATGATATGCAATGCATGACATGCAAGCACATGACAAGGCAACAACAGAAAACAACTGGAAGACACCTGGCGCAACGGTCTCGGGGCGTCACAACACTCCACCACTAGGAGAGGATCTCGTCCCGAGATCTAGGCTGGCACCGGAGAGAAAGCGGAAGAGGAAGAGGTAAAACAAAGTTGCTTCTTTGACCAATGAGTGAAACCAAAGAACCTTGAAAGGTTACACCATTTCGAGAAAAGAGTACAACGGAGTTAAACAAAGTTGAAAGCACTCCGTAAGGAAACGAGGAACAAGGAACATGACGAGAACCTTGTAGGTTGAAAGACAAAAGAAAAGGATTGCAATGGACAAGAAGTACATGCAAACACTCCGGTAGAACGAGATGCACAAGGAACGATAAGGATCAATTACGACAACACTCCGGTTAAAACAAGATAGAGAAGGAATAAGAATGATGTAATTTGGACAGCACTCTGACTGAAAAGAAAAGGAATTGAATAAGGACTTGATAAGATGAGAAGATACTTGATGAAATCAACAACACACTGCCTCCGGAACTATTGAAAGAATGGCACAAGGGGTAAGAACGATTTCAGACAGCACTCCGGTTGAGAAGGGATGGACAACTTGATAAGATGAGAGAACTTGAATGAAGGACACGACACTCCGGTTAAATGGATAAGCACGAAAAGAACATGATCTTTGACCAAACGAGATGATGGGTGAAAAGGGCAACATCACAAAGCTTTCGGAACAAAAGAATAGAAGCTAGATTGTTGGGATAAAGGGACGGAGAAGAAAATGACAATTTCTGCCACAAATGAGCTTGAAGAAGCATCTTGAGGAGAAGGGTCGAACGGAGTTGTTGGAGAACCAACAACAAAAGATATGATTTCCAATGGTCTTAAAGAAAACCTCCCCAAATTATGAGGTGAAGACCAGCCACTAACAAAATCAAAATGTTGGATTGAGAACAACAAGGAGATGAAAACTCCTTCATCGAGATGAGAAGCGGAAATTGGATCATAGATAAGCACCATAATGGCAACATTCCCAATGGAAGGCTTTACGTGAAATCTATACAAGATAACTCTAATGAAGAGATTGATGGATTTAAGATACCTCATTCTTGACAACATGTTAATCATGAAACATGAACTCAAGTTATGAAGAATGATATAGCACCACCTCAAAAGATGAGACATGAAAGAATTGCACTTCGGAATGCAACATGAAGAATACCTGGAGTATAGCTTGACGGATCATATCTTCGGGAGATATCTTGAAGAATGAAAAGAATCCTTGATGAACCACCATGTAGCCCCCATGAAGAACTCCGGTGAACAAAAGGATAACGAAAAGAAAGAGAAGTTGAAAACACAAGGTGAAACCTTGTAATGATTTAGATGGAACTTCATGGTGACATACTTGAAAGAGCTTGGAACTCTGGGAAAGAAAAGATGAACAAAAGAAAATCAAGAATTTATTCATCATGAACAAACTCCGAAGGAAGGAATTTATCACTTGGCTAAAACAAGAATAAGAATTATGTTATGTGTATCCTTCAACAATTTAATTGATGACAAGCAACGGATTTGGCATACTACTTATTCTCGTAGAAAGGATTAAGATAGATATAGCGCCAACTTGAGAAGGACTTCAACAAGTCACCGGTAGGATTAAAAAGAATGAATGAATTGATATGATAACGAATGATGAGAACTCTTGCACGAACCACCGTAAGAAATAAAATGACCGAAGAAAAGATAAAGGAACACCGGGAAGAATTATGAAATGAACGAGGATACTAGAGAGAATTTAGATACAAGTGAACGAAGAGATCCCGAATTGATTAGAGGATATTTGCACGATACACCAGTAAGATTTAGAGAAAAAGAGCTGAAAGCTGAGAATGAATAATTCTGAGAAGATGGCTTCTGGAGAATCAAACTGACAAGACTCCGGAAATGCCCTGGGTGGGTGAAAAGAATTCTCACAATCGAAAACAATTAAGAGAGGATGGCACGAAGCTAGAGCCATGAATCTTGAAGAGAATGGAGCAAGATTGAGAGAGTAATCTTCTTCGGTCTTCAAAATCAGAGAATGACGATGAGAAACACCACCATGAATTATTTAGACACTCCGGAAGAATCAAAAGCGAAGAGGTTCAGCCAACTATGAAAAGAATTTGAAAATGATCTTGGAGAAGGCATTTCGCTGATGATAACTCATTATTACGTCAAACTTTGAATGAATTTTTGAGGATAGCTCTGGGAAAATAAGAAGAGTCGGGTAAGATCCTGGGAAAAGACATGTGGGTTAGGGCCCACTCAAAAGAAACACCATTGAAAAGGTCGCTTGGAAGATAGATTGCACCGGTTGAATTAAAAGGCTTGAATGAGAGAATATCCTCGAAAGATCTTGAATGAATGCAGAGTGGAAACACGAGTCTTCGAGATATCTTGAGCACTCCAGAACAATTGAATAGCGAGAAATGAATGAATATGAGGAGCACCGGCATAAGAAGGTATTTGAAACGAGGAAAAAGATATGATCAAAAACGCTTGAATTGAATCCACCGAAGAAGAAAAGAATGAAGAATGACGAACTTGAAGCTTCCTTAGCATCTACCTGGGAATCACCGGATAAGAACATTGATGGAAAAGAATGGAGAGACTTCACATGAACAAAATGGATACTTGATAAGATATCTGAGTCCTTTAAGAAAAAGGGTGGGAGGGTGGGAAAACAAAGACAACTTGGGACAGACGAAACAAACACCGTTGGAAAGAATTGAGAATTGATCTCACAAATGTAGGAATGATCGGATCCACTTGAGGAGAAAACGACGATTGAAAAGGATTGACATGGCAACCTCGATGATCAAGAAGGATTGGTATTCACATTGGAGTATGAGAACACCGTTTAGGAAAGGTATGGAATCAACACTAGACTTCGAAGAAACTCGAATACCACAACTCAAAAACAAAACAAAGGATTGGCTTGTAGAATAAGCCGGAACAAACATATGATAGAGATTTCGTCCGAAGTTTTCGTAGTTGGGCCTACACGGGCTCGATCGTACAACACCATCATGTACAAGGCAGTGCACATGACATACGAAAAGTCCCCGAGTCAGCATAGCCAAGGACTCTTTAAGACACAACGAGGCCACTGTAAAACCAACCGTGGATAGGCAGACCACTAGACGTCGAACCCCAATTTCATATCATACATCTGTCGAAAAGATATCCTAGGAGCTACTTGAATTCCCACTTATAAACTCCCGAAACTTTCTGGTTATGTAATCAGGTGTCGGGGATACAGGGGAAGCATAATATCTCACCCAAAGCTAGCAAATCCTACATCCAGCTGTATCCATCTTTCAACACATAACCAAGAAACCTTCGGAAATCATTTACCTCAACCTTCGAAAAGCATCGTTATACGAGTTATGGCAATACTCCTGAACTCCCGCCCCAGTACTGGGTGGCGTCGAGGTTATCTCACCAGCAACTGCATAAAAGAGATTTTTTATGTCGGCGAAACTCAGGTATTCCAGAATTGCAACGATAAAATTGTGACGACAACACCTCGGAGCTCAACTCCCCGGGACACTGCCACAACCCCTAAATGTCAGGACGCACCAAGAACAATGTTCTCGTCACAAAACCATCGGAACGATTCCTAGATACCCGCGTGATCCTAAATTTTTTTAGTGAAATTTGAGAAGAGAAGAGTCAAAACTCACGTCAGGATGCCTCACCAGAGCGACGAAGGGACTGAGGAGTAAAAAGAATCCTACTCTCCGATATATATAATCCTAAATGACTCAAAACATTTTTCTAGACTCAACAACGCCAACGATTCGATCAAGCAGGGGGCTCCTAAGTCGGGGAAGGCTCTGATTACCAACTTATCACGCCCACGATGCGGCTATATCTCCCACGTGTCGAAGCACGACTTAGAGGCATAACCGCATTGTAAGCAATGTCACAAGTGAGGTAATCTTCACACAACCCATGTAATGAATAAGAAAAGAGGTACATAGTTGGCTTACACTCGCCACGTCACACAATAGCATAAATATCATTACATTCATCCAGATACAATCAAGGTCCGACTACGGAACCAAAATAAAGACAACCCCAAATGCAACAAAATCCCCGATCGCCCCAACTAGGTTCCACTACTGATCGTCTCGAAAGGAAACGTAGTATTGTCCTGAGTCCTCATCGAACTCCCACTTGAGCTCAGTCGAAACTCCTAGAATGGTATCATCGGTCATTGCATCTGGTTTTGGAAGGAATCTGTGAGTCACGGGGACTCAGCAATCTTACACCCTCGCGATCAAGACTATTTAAGCTTATAGGAAGGGTAAAAGGTATGAGGTTGAGCTGCAGCAAGCACTAGCATATATGGTGGCTAACATAAGCAAATGAGAGCGAGAAGAGAATGCAAAGGCACGGTCGATAAACTATGATCAAGAAGTGATCCTAGAACAACCTACATTCAAGCATAACTCGAGACCGTGTTCTCTTCCCGGGCTCCACCGAAAAGAGACCATCATGGCCACACACTCAGTTGATTCATTTTAATTAAGTTAAGTTTCAGGTTTTCTACAACCGGACATTAACAAATTCCCATCTGCCCATAACCGCGGGCACGGCTTTCGAAAGTTCAAATCCCTGCAGGGGTGTCCCAACTTAGCCCATCACAAGCTCTCACGGTCAACGAAGGATATTCCTTCTCCCAAGAAAATCTGATCAGACTCGGAATCCCGGTTACAAGACATCTCAAAAATGGTAAAACTAAACTAGCAAATCCACCCGAAAGTGCCGACAAATCCCGATAGGAGCTGCACATACCTCGTTCTTAGGGCACACCAGATTGTCCAAACTTCCGGTAGGCTAGCCCAGAGTTGCCCCTGGTGGCCACCGGCGGCTGACAAGGTGGACCAACACTCAGAGGAGCACTGGCCCGGGGGTTTAAAATAAAGATGACCCTTGAGTCCGCGGAACCCAAGGGAAAAAAGGCTAGGTGGCAAATGGTAAATCCAATGTTGGGCATTGCTGGAGGAGTTTTATTCAAGGCGAACTGTCAAGGGGTTCCCATTATAACCCAACCGTGTAAGGAACGCAAAATCAAGGAACATAACACCGGTATGACGGAAACTAGGGCGGCAAGAGTGGAACAAAACACCAGGCATAAGGCCAAGCCTTCCACCCTTTACCAAGTGTATAGGTGCATTAAAATAGACAAGATATAATAATGATATCCCAACAATAAACATGTTCCAACAAGGAACAAACTCCAATCTTCACCTGCAACTAGCAACGCGGTAACAAAGCCAAACAACGGTTTGCTAGGACAAGGTGGGTTAGAGGATTGACATGGCAAAATGGGAGGCATTATAAGCAAGTGGTAGGTATCGCAGCATAGGCATAGCAAAGAGCGAGCATCTAGCAAGCAAAGATAGAATTGATTTCAAGGGTATGGTCATCTTGCCTGCAAAGTTCTCTGAGTTGACGTTAGCTTGATCCTCGTAAGCGTACTCAACGGGTTCCTCGATCACGTACTCGTCTCCCGGCTCTACCCAAAGCAAGAACACAAGCAAAGGGAGATGCAATCAACCACGTGCAATGCACAAGCAACATGATGCAAAACATGGCATGATATGCGGGATGTGATATGAGATGCATATGCATGTTTCAGAAAGGAAAGATTGAACCTGGCCTCAACTTGGAAAACCAAGAGTGCCACTGGAAAGAGGAGTTGATTTCGGTCGAAATCGATATAAAGATCACCAGAATCGGATGCACGGTTTGCAAATGACAAGCAAAACAAATATGACACCGAGCTGCGATTAACAGCATGAGGCCATCTAAATGCACCAAGAACAACAAGCTACTTCACTCTAACATAACAGCAAAGCACATGCCAGTGATCCACTCAAGATGCTTGACAAAATATGAACACTGAGCTACGGCTAATTCACTCAATAGCAGGTTCAGACAAGCATGGCAAAAGTGCGATAGATAACAGGTTACAGACTTAGCGAAAATAACAACATGTCAGGAATTTAACATCAGGAAGCAATGTTTAGAGAAAGATAACAACATGCTACAGGAACATAACATGGCAAAACAAGGCATGGCATGAAGCTACTCAAAGCATACAACAAAAGTCCCTTACTGGCCATAAGCCAAAAGGGATCAGAAAATACAATGGCAACCATGTGAACATAGCAATTATCGTTAACAAATTCAGACTTAGTAGAAAACTGGAACATGGCAAAACAGATATTAAGTAGGCATGTTTACGAGCTCGATGCACTCACTACAAGGCATTGCATGATAAACTAAGCATACGCCCAGCAAGTAGACATGGCATAGAAGCTAAACATGGCAAGAACAACCTCATAGCATGCCTGGATAAACTATAACAACCTCGGCAAAAATGCTTAACACGTAAACATTCTGCCAGGAACATTTTATAGCAAAAGTAGAGCTCGATTGACTCAAGCTAGGGTGCTCCATAAATAAAAACAAAGACATGGATGGATAGAGCACAACAATATCTACAAAACAACCTTACTGATTATGCTCAAAAGAGGCATTAATCACTCTGTAGCAACATGAATACATGGCATAAAAATATAATCAGGGAAATGACTTAGAAGATTTCTAAGTTCCTGAAATCAGCAACATTACGAGAGCTACTTTGCATGCTTGTGCTAGTCACCACAGAGATCACAGAAATACATGGCATACACCCCTGTAAAGATGGCATGGCATACTTCAAAACACTTGTAGGGCTCAAGTTCATAGAAGGCACACAACAATCATGGCAAAAATGACAAATGTCCAATTACTGATAAGAATCTGAAACTAACATTGCATAGCACTCTTGCAACAGCATTTAGGGCATCAAGATGAGCTCAAATGAACATGGTGCAATGGAATGAAATGTAGTACTCATCGAGACGAACAATTTGATACGCTACACGCCCAAAACGGAGCCACGAATGCAGAGTTATGGCATGATGAAGAACGCTAATAAATACTGGGAGTTAGGACAGAAAGTCAACCATTAGGGTTTTCAGATCCGGATCCAGATCGGCACGTTCTTCGAGGTGGCGGCGGATCTCGCCGGAATTGGCGAAGACGATGGCGGCCGGTGGGGCTCGGGGCGCGGGGAGGCCGGGGACCCGCGGGGCGGCGCCGCACTCGGCGTTGGGCGGCTCCGGCCGCCGTGGAC
>NC_041388.1:71074497-71108446 GCF_002162155.2 Triticum dicoccoides
GCGGGCAGCGCGTGGCTTCGGGCCGGGGAGGGCCGCGGTTGGCCCCCGGCGGGCCCGCGCGGTCGACGGCGAAGTGGGGCTGTCCCGCGGGACACGTGGCGGGCGGCGACTGGTCTGGTGGCGGCGGGCAGACACGTCCGGCTGGCCGGTTTTTGTCCGGCGGCGCGAATGAGGAGCGGGGCTAGGGTTAGGGTGGTATGGATCCGGAATTTTCAGGGGGGGTCTAATTTATAGGTAGAGGGAGCTAGGAGGCTCCAAATTGAGCACGGTTTTCGGCCACGCGATCGTGATCGAATGACCTAGACGATGGAAGGGGTTTAGGTTGGTTTTGGGCCACTTTGGAGTTGTGTTGGGCTGCAACACACACGAGGCCTTTTCGGTTCATCGGTTAACCGTTGGAGTATCAAACAAAGTCCAAATGGCACGAAAATTGGCAGGCGGTCTACCGGTAGTAAACCAAGGCCGCTTGGTAAGTCTCGGTCCAATCCAATAACATTTAACACCCGCACACGAAAAGAGGTAAAAGGAGACGTCGGAGGACATAGGAGCGCCGGAATGCAAAACGGACAACGGGAAAAATGCTCGGATGCATGAGAGGAACACGTATGCAAATGAAATGCACATGATGACATGATATGCAATGCATGACACGCAAGCACATGACAAGGAAACAATAGCGAATAACTGGAAGACACCTGGCGCAACAGTCTCGGGGCGTCACAGCACCTCTCACAAAATTGCTTGGGAGATTGTTCCTTGGTATGTGACTCCTCCATTGGTCCAATTAGTTTTTGTTCTAGTGCTTTATTCATTGCAAATTTGTGTTGCTTAGGTGACCCTGTTCTTGAGCTTGCATGTCAAATTTATATGGTCAAAAGTAGTTTTGATGCATGATATAGGCCCTAGGCACTTGTAGGAGTGGTTGCTATCAATATTATTGAGTTTGGTTTTTACTTTTATTTTGAAGTTACTAAAAATTTAAGAATTTTTAAGAAAATGATGAGGAGACTTTTGAGGGGCTCATCGAGTCAAAGCTCGAAGGAAAAGGCACCAAAGCCTAAGTATAATCTGCCTCGCACCGCGGAGGTTCGAGCGTGTGAATGGCCTTCCGAGGATTTCTTGAGAGCAGCCAGGATTTATGAAGATTTTCATGAATTGGCTCATAATGCAGGCCTCGCCGCTTTCCTCCATGACCAATGCGATCAGTATCTCTTACTCACAAATACCTTTGTGCAAAACTTCCATTTTCATTCTAGGAATTCACCGCCTACGGTGGAGTTTCATTTATATGATGAGCATAAGGAGATGTCGCTTTATGATTTTGTCGGATTTGTTTAGTCCCTTTTGAGGGCAAGACAGAAGAACCACATCGTGATGATGTGGAGGGGTTTATTGATACTATCACTGTAGGGGAAACAAGGAAGGTTTCCGATGCACGAATCACTAGCATACATTTTCCTGTTTTACGCTACTTTGCATTATTTGCTAGTCGTTGCTTAATTGGTCGCGGAAACTGTGGAAACCTTAGTATCCCTGATATTATTATTTTTCTCCAAGGTTTACACGGTGATAACACTTTTAGTATGGGCGACATTATTTCTAAACGGTTAAGTCTGAACCGTACCAAGGGCCCCATCTTTGGAGGCATCTATGCCTCACGCCTAGCTGCAAATTTTAACATACCTATTAGGCATTCTAAGAAGGAAGAAAAAGTGATGTCTCGTGTTTATTTAAATTATAAAAGTATGGTGGCACATGATTTTATTGTTAAGAATAGGGAAGGAGAGCTTAAATATCAATTGTTCTTTAACAAACATCATCCTGAGACTATTACCCTGCCTGCTCCTTCTTTGTTTGATTTGTCTGTAGGCACGTACCTTGTTCCGTTGAAGGCTATTCGCGCCTACCGGAACCCTGCACCAGCTGAGGAGCCAGAGCTGGAACCACAAATTGATCCTTCACGACAGTCTAATTACCAGTGGGATCCGGAGATGATTGTCAGCCAGTGGCAAGCTGAGTCTTCCTCTTCTTCCTCGCAGTACTACCCCAACTACTATTATGGATATCCGCCAGGCCAGCCGTGGCCATAGACCAACTTAGGCCAAAAGCCTAAGCCAAGGGGAGTACGTATTTCCCACCGACATTACATTTATGTTCACACACTCATTGCTAGATGTCGGTGCTCATACTTTTTCATTGTATCATCCATGCTATTTTATTTTCCTTTTTATGCTTTCTTCTTGTGTGTTTAATAAACCTTACGAAAAAACAAAAATTTAGTTGTAGCTTTTAATTAATTTACTTTCCATGCTTGTAGTAGTAATTAAAAGGAAAACCCAAAAATATTTCATGTTCTTCTTTTGCTTGTTGGGAGCTTTCCCGTGTAAATAGTTTTATTTCTTTCTTTTCTTTGGGGGTCGATAGGAGAAGACCATAATTAAATTGTTGAAGTGGCTCTTATATGCATTATTGTTTATCTGACAAAAGAGCTCATACCGCCTTGTCTTCTCCTGTTTATTGAATGCCTGCAGATTCCAGCTTAGTCCAATGCATGTGCACTATTATTATTATTCACATCGTTCGGTCGTGCAAGTGAAAGGCAATTATGATGTTATATGATGGATTGGCTGAGATGAGAAAAGCTGGTATGAACTCGACCTCTTTTGTTTTTGTAAATATGATTAGTTCATCGTTCCTGATTCAGCTTATTATGAATAAACATGTTTGCAATGACAATTAGAGATCATAGTTTCTTGTGCCATGCTTGATTAGCTATGAGTTATAATGGTTTACCTTGAGTGCCAACATGCTATTAAAATGGTTATGATGTGGTATGATAGGGTGGTATCCTCCTCTGAATGATTTAAGTGACTTGACTTGGCACATGTTCACGCATGTAGTTGAAACAAAATCAACATAGCCTTCACGATATTTATGTTCATGGTGGATTATATCCTACTCATGCTTGCATTCGGTGTTGATTAATTTTAATGCATGTTCATGACTGTTGTCGCTCTCTAGCTGGTCGCTTCCCAGTCTTTTGCTAGCCTTCACCTGTACTAAGCGGGAATACTGCTTGTGCATCCAAATCCCTTAAACCCCAAAGTTATTCCACATGAGTCCACTATACCTACCTATATACGGTATCTGCCTGCCGTTCCAAGTAAATTTGTATGTGTCAAACTCTAAACCTTCAAATAAATATCCTATTTTGTATGCTTGAATAGCTCATGTATCAACTAGGGCTGTCTGTATCTTCCATGTTAGGCGTGTTATTCTCAAGAGGAGTGGACTCCGCTCCTCACTCACGAGATAAATGGTTGGTCACCGAGATCCCAGTCCCATGCTTTATGCAAACTAATCAAAATAATTGCAAACAAAACTCCCCCTGGGACTCTTGTTAGTTGGAGGCACTCGTTGTTTCGAGCAAGCCATGGATTGATGCTTGTTGGTGGAAGGGGGAGTATAAACTTTACCATTCTGTTTGGGAACAGCCTATAATGTGTGTAGCATGGAAGATATCGCCATCTCTTGGTTGTTATGTTGACAATGAAAGTATACCGCTCAAAATATTATTCACCTCTGTTTCAAAACCGAGCTCTAGCACCTCTAAAAATCCCTGCTTCCCTCTGTGAAGGGCCTATCTATTTACTTTTATGCTGAGTCATCATCCTCTTATTAAAAAGCACCAGTTGGAGAGCACCACTGTCATTTGCATTCATTATTGTTAATTTACATTGAGTATGACTTGACTGGATCTCTTTTACCATGAATTACAATGTCTAGTCAGTCCTTGGTCTTTAAAGGTGCTTTGCATTTATGTTTTGCAGTCTCAGAAAGGGCTAGCGAGATACCACCTTGTTATATCATGTTATGATTATTTTGAGAAAGTGTTGTCATCCGAGATTTATTATTAGTCTCGCTAGTTGATTATGCTATTGATATGAGTAAACTTGAGATCTATGTGTTATTGCAAATGTGGTTAGTTATAATCTTTGCTGAAAACTTGAATGCTGGCTTTACATATTTACAACAACAAGAGCAAACAGAGTTTGTAAAAGTTTTTCTTTATCACTTTCAGTTTATCAACTGAATTGCTTGAGGACAAGCAAAGGTTTAAGCTTGGGGGAGTTGATACGTCTCCAACGTATCTACTTTTCCAAACACTTTTGGCCTTGTTTTGGACTCTAACTTGCATGATTTGAATGGAACTAATCCGGACTGACGCTGTTTTCAGTAGAATTACCATGGTGTTATTTATGTGTAGGAGCAAACGTTCTCGGAATGACCTGAAACTTCACAGAGCCACTTTTCAGAAAATAAGAAAAATACCTGCAAAAGATGAAGGCGAGGGGGCCCATCACCTTGCCACGAGGGTGGGGGCACGCCTGCCCCCCTAGGGCGTGCCCCCTACCTCGTGGGCCCCCTGTTGCCTCTCCGACTCCAACTCCACCTCCATATATTGAGTTTCGGGGATAAAAAAATCAGAGAGAAGAAATCATCGCGTTTTACGATACGGAGCCGCCACCAAGCCCTAAAACCTCTCGGGAAGGCTGATCTGGAGTCCGTTTGGGGCTCTAGAGAGGGGAATCCATCGCCATCGTCATCATCAACCATCCTCCATCACCAATTTCATGATGCTCACCGCCGTGCGTGAGTAACTCCATCATTGGATGGGATCTATCATGTAATCGAGTTAGTTTTGCTAGGGTTTGATCCATAGTGTCCACTATGTTCTGAGATTGATGTTACTATGACTTTGCTATGCTTAATGCTTGTCACTAGGGCCTGAGTGCCATCATTTCAGATGTGAACCTATTATGTTTTCATTAATATATGAGTGTTCTTGATCCTATCTTGCAAGTGTATAGTCACCTATTATGTGTTATGACCCGTTAACCCCGAAATGACAATAATCGGGATACTTATCAGTGATGATCGTAGTTTGAGGAGTTCATGTATTCACTATGTGTTAATGCTTTGTTCCGGTACTCTATTAAAAGGAGGCATTAATATCCCTTAGTTTCCGTAAGGACCCCGCTGCCACGGGAGGGTAGGACAAAAGATGTCATGCAAGTTCTTTTCCATAAGCATGTATGACTATATTCGGAATACATGCCTACATTACATTGACGAACTGGAGCTAGTTCTGTGTCACCCTAGGTTATGACTGTTACATGATGAACCGCATCCGGCATAATTCTCCATCACCGATCCATTGCCTACAAGCTTTCCACATATTGTTCTTCGCTTATTTACTTTTCTGTTGCTATTGCTATCATCACTACAAAATACCAAAAACATTACTTTTACTACTGTTACCTTTTGTTACCGTTATCACCACTATCATATTACTTTGCTACTAAATACTTTGCTGCAGATATTAAGTTTCCAAGTGTGGTTGAATTGACAACTCAGTTGCTAATACTTGAGAATATTCTTTGGCTCCCCTTGTGTCGAATCAATAAATTTGGGTTGAATACTCTACCCTCGAAAACTGTTGTGATCCCCTATACTTGTGGGTTATCAGGTATCATGGGAAGTTTCGAGCGGGCAGGCAACTGATCGATGCCTGAAACAGGGCGTGAAAGGGGTTCAAAGCAACGAGAATAATTATTATGTCTAATACCAGAATTGACGATCCCTTAGAAGGTGGTTCGTGAATTACATACGAAGCCAAGCGTGAGGAAACAGGGGGTGTATAGGAGAGTTAGATTTCGATCCCGTGGGACTGTGGGTTATGGGCCCACCATGTGGGTTAAAGGTAGAAAAGGCACTGACATCTTGCACGGTTATGATAGCAAGGCATGCCAGAGAATAGCATGTTAGTTTTGTCAGTAACAACATCGATACCAAGGGCGAGGGACGAAGAGAACCATTTTCCTGCTCGTTGAACGAGGTGGACCAATAGGCAAAGTTCTCATCCATCGGCGGTTATCGGAAGGTTATCAACAATAGTAACAGGGTCTTATTGACAGAGTAGTACACCAAGGTATTTACATAAGCAGGGAAATATTACTGCTTATATAATATAGATCACAAGAAGGTTTAAACAAACCAATGGAAAGGAAAATGTGTTTATCATATTAACAAAACAATGGAAATGAAAATGTGTTTAAACACATATTTCAGTGGTATATCCTTTCCAAGGATAAGCAGAGCATGATATCTATGACAGGATAGAAAGTAGAAAACCATTTAGGTAAGGGGAGAGGATTTCATGACATAACCCAAACAACGGGGATTGAATAATTAATAAAGAAAATTTAGCATTGTGCTTTAATTGTTCTCATTGAAAATTGGAGTTCCACGGACATGCTTCAAGATAGCATTGACATGGTCTTCAAGCAAAGGTCGGACTTTAGATACACAGAGGATCCACTGGGAACAACTTATAAAATAAGTCTTACGATTTCCTCATGGAAGAATGGTTAACCTTGCTAAAAGGAAACTATAATAATAGGGCCTCTGGCTAGGTGTGCTAGGCACGACATCACCTTACTGGGCCATATAAAGACCAACATTATAACTCTTGGAATTATGTTCCATCCATCATATCTGACCGAGATTCAGATCTGATTGGTGTCAGGATACCTCAGACTCAGGATGCCTGAGAAGAAAATGGTGCAACACAAATTGACGAGGTGACATTGTAAGATTCTTGGGAAATGAACTATGGAAGAGAGTTCCGAAACAAGAGTTCATCATTAAATCAAGGAGAGGATGAGGATGTGGCTGATGGACTCAGCGACAACTCATCAGGATTTCCAAAAGCTAGGATTCCACAATTATCTGAACAAGGTGATAACATTTGTCAGATCAAATGATATAATGATGTATGCTAGGGGAAAACATACACAATTAAACATTGGTTGAAAAGTGCACCCAAAATATGGTCTTAGGTAGCATGATCAATGTTAGAAAGGTGATTCAATAACCAATATCAAAGTAATAGGGTTGCTAAAAGTACGGAATCCAAACAACACCATTTAGTTGTTGGTATCCCGGTTAGAATCAATACGGGAACCAAGAAAGAATGGTGATGGTGAGAAGTTTCAATATACCCAGAATTTCAAAGAGGTGGAGCAATTCTCATGATCTTCTTGACATAAAAGATGGTAATACTCCAAGGTAAACAAGAACAGATGCTAGATAGCAAGGAACTCAAGATTCATTCCAAGACATGAACACATTTGTGATGAGGGAAGACAAGGATGTTGTCGATGATAACACAAATCATCGAGGGGCAAGGATGGTATTTCTCTACATGAATTCGATCGATATCCTTGAAGAGCTCAGAATGTTGATTATGATCATGACACATTTGTCGAGAGGTTTCATGAAGATATAATCGCTCATCGACGACATCAAGAAAAAGGACTGATACAAAGGAAGATTATTGGAACCATGGATACGACACCAACTTGGAATCAAGCTTGTTGTTAGAGGCGAAACGATAAGACAAGGAAGATCGACGTAAGCTTAGCTCATCGTTGAAGGTTGTGGTCCGGGAATAAGGACCAGGTAGCACAGTTAAAAATTAGCACAATAATGATGATGAGGCACGGACTAGTGAGAGGATAATTCGTGCGTGTCGATGGCCCGATCTTGAAAGTGCAACTATCCCTAGGTGGTTTTGGTAATTCATAACAACATATAGCTCATTGAGCTAATGCTATTCCAAGATGATTATTTCAGGAAAGCTCAATGATTGGCATGGCATGGATGTGAAAGTGGAACCCTCAAAATATTAAGGAAAAAGGATTGGCTCAAGCTCAAAAGCTCAAGACTCTTCATTTTATATTTTAGTGATCCAAGATCACATTGAGTCTTTAGGAAAAGCCAATACTATCAAGGAGGGATGAGGTGTTGCTTAATGAGCCTCTTGCTTCATGTGCTTAGTGATATGCTTCAAAAACCCTCAACTACTTTCCCATATCCACATATGACCTAAACCCTAAGCCAAACTCGGTCCTACCGATTCTTCCTATCCGGCGCCACCGAGTTTCACTTGTCATTAGCCACTGCCAAACCCTAGCAATTTGGTTCTACCGATAGGGATCTCGGTCTCACCGAGATGGGATTGCAAACTCTCTGTTTCCCTTTCATAACTTTTCGGTCTCACCGAAAGAGCGAATCGGTCCCACCGAGATTGCAATGTAAATTCAGTGTTTCCCCTTTGTAACTTTTCGGTCTCACCGAAAGAGCAAATCGGTCCCACCGAGTTTGCCTGACCAACTCTCTGGTTAGCTAATTACCAAATTCGGTCTCACCAAGTTTGTGTAATCGGTCTCACCGGGATTACGTTATGCCCAAACCCTAACCATATCGGTCCTACCGAGTTGCATGTCAGTCCCACCGAAAATCTCTAACGGTCACTAGGTTTACATTTTCGGTCCGACCGAGTTTGTTGATTCGGTCCCACCGAGATTGGAAAACTGTGTGTAACGGTTGGATTTTGTGTGGAGGCTATATATACCCCTCCACCTCCTCTTCATTCGGAGAGAGAGCCATCAGAACACATACACCATTCCAACTCGTATGTTCTGAGAGAGAACCACCTACTCATGTGTTGAGACCAAGATATTCCATTCCTACCATATGAATCTTGATCTCTAGCCTTCCCAAGTTGCTTTCCACTCAAATCTTCTTTCCACCAAATCCAAATCCTATGAGAGAGAGTTGAGTGTTGGGGAGACTATCATTTGAAGCACAAGAGCAAGGAGTTCATTACCTACACACCATTTGTTACTTCTTGGAGAGTGGTGTCTCCTAGATTGGCTAGGTGTCACTTGGGAGCCTCTGACAAGATTGTGGAGTTGAACCAAGAAGTTTGTAAGGGCAAGGAGATCGCCTACTTCGTGAAGATCTACCGCTAGTGAGGCAAGTCCTGTGTGGGCGATGGCCATGGTGGGATAGACAAGGTTGCTTCTTCGTGGACCCTTTGTGGATGGTTGCTTCTTCGTGGACCCTTCGTGGGTGGAGCCCTGTGTGGACTTGCGCAACCGTTACCCTTCGTGGGTTGAAGTCTCCATCAACGTGGATGTAGGATAGCACCACCTATCCGAACCACGGGAAAAACATCAGTGTCTCCAATTGCGTTTGAATTCTCCAAACCCTTCCCTTTACATTCTTGCAAGTTGCATGCTTTACTTTCGGCTGCCAATATACTCTTTGCATGCTTGCTTGAATTATGTGATAATTGCTTGACTTGTCCTAAAATAGCTAAAATCTGCCAAGAACTAAAATTGGGAAAAGGTTAAGCTTTTATTTGGTCAAGTAGTCTAATCACCCCCCTCTAGACATACTTCGATCCTACAAGTGGTATCAGAGCTTTGGTCTCCATTTGCTTTGATCTCCATAGCTTTGGTGGTCATAGCCTTGGTTTCACAACCTAGGAGAGTATGGCGTCTAGCGAGGGAAATTACCACCGTAGAGGTCCCTACTTTGATGGTACTAATTTTGCTAGTTGCAAGCATAAAATGAAAATGCATATTCTTGGACATAACCCCGCCATTTGGGCTATTGTGTGTGTTGGTTTGCAAGGTGACTTCTTTGATGGGAGAGAACCAAACCGTGAAGCTACCGCGGATGAGTTGAAGATGTTGCAATACAATGCTCAAGCTTGTGATATTCTCTTCAACGGATTGTGCCCCGAAGAATTCAACAAAATCAGCCGTCTTGAGAATGCGAAGGAAACTTGGGACACTTTGATTGATATGCACGAAGGTACCGACTCCGTCAAGGAATCCAACTTGGATGTGCTTCAAAGCCAACTTGACAAGTTCAAGATGAAGGATGGTGAAGGTGTCGCTGAAATGTACTCTAGGCTTGCTCTCATCACAAATGAGATTGTCGGCTTAGGAAGTGAAGAGATGACCGATAGATTCATCATCAAGAAGATTCTAAGAGCCTTGGATGGAAAATATGATACCGTGTGCACATTGATCCAAATGATGCCCAATTACAAAGATCTCAAGCCAACGGAGGTGGTTGGAAGAATTGTTGCTCATGAGATGTCACTTAAGGATAAATAGGAACTTCACAACAAATCAAGTGGTGCCTATAAAGCCTCATGTGAAGCCCCTACATCATCAAGTGAGAAACAAGACTTCAATGAAGAATTGAGCTTAATGGTGAAGAACTTCAACAAGTTCTACAAGAGTAGAAGCAAAGATAGAAGCTTCAAGTCAAGGTCCTACAATGACAAAAGATCTTCTAGTCGAGAGCGAAACTGCTACAGTTGTGGAAGATCCGGACACTATTCCAATGAGTGTACGGCTCCCTACAAGAGAAGAGAAGATTTACAAAAAGAAGAAGCAAAGAATCACCACCAAGAGAGAGAAGGAGTAGAGATGATCGTTATGAACGAAGATACTCACGGAGAAGCAAGGATTCGGAAAGGAAGGAAAAATCATCAAGGAGCTACACAAGACGAAGACATCAAGCTCATGTTGGTGAATGGGTATCCGGCTCCGGCTCCGACAGCCACTCCGAGAGAAGTTATCACTCCGACTCTGAATATACTCAAGATGAAGGTGTTGCCGGTCTAGCACTTGTGTCAACCAACTCCTACGACATATTTGACTCACCAAATGAAGGAATTGGAAGATGCTTCATGGCCAAAGGTCCTAAGGTAACACACCCCGAGTATGTTGATTTCAATAGTGATGAAGATGACTTGTTAGGTGATGATTTTCTTGTTGACAACTCTAATGATGAATACTATGATGAAACGTCAATTAAACATGCTAATCAAGATAAAACGAATGACAATGATAAGGAGAAGATTGAGGCTCTAACTAAAGAACTAAACACTCTTAAGTTAGCTCATGAAACTATCTTCGAAGATCATCGAGAACTTTTAAGAGCTCATGAGAAATTACGCTTTGAAAAGCTCAATCTTGAGCAAGAGCATGAGTTCTTAAAAGCAATCAATGATGATCTCCGCAAGAAAAGCTCTTCTTACATTGCCAAGCGTTTACTCTTATCCACTTACATGCCTCAAGTCAAGTCTAGTAACAAGAACAAGAAAGATTCTTCCTCTAGCAGTAACAATGATCATGCTAAATCCAATATTGTTGCTTCTAGTAGTTCTCTTGATTCCACTAATGATTCTCTTAGCCAAGTTACACTTGAGCAAGAAAATAGTTTATTGAAGGGAATTATAGAGAAAGGAGTGTACAAAAGCCTTGCCGGGAGCAAGCAATTCGAGGAAATTGTGCGCAAGCAAGGAATGCACCGGAAGAATCAAGGTGTTGGTTTTGAACGAAAGTTCAATGCCAATGGAGTTGAGTGGGAAGAAGATCAATACCCCAAGACAAAGTTTGTTCCTCAACAAGAGAAGTATACTTCTTTCAAGGGGACACAAGCTCAAGATGATCTTCCACCACAAGACTACAAGCATAAAGGCAAGGACAAGCTTCAAGAGGAAATTGACGCATTTGAAGAAGCTCCTAAGACCTTAGTCAAGTGGATTCCCAAGACTACTTTAAGTTCCACTTCATCAAGTACGACTACAACTCCAAGGATTCCCATCAAGATGATGTGGATCCAAAAGAAGAAGAACTAGAGAGTTCTTGAGGGTGACTCCGCCAACATACTTCACTCTTATCATTTTGGCAAGAACAAGTGCAATCAACTTCCACATCTTGCACTAGTTCAAGGAGTCACAAACCCTCTTGTTGGTAAGACAAGGGACAAGGTAACCTAAAAGTTTTCATGGACATCATCTTGTGTGTGCATCACTCTATGTCTATGGATATCCTTGTTTGTTCCTTGTGGGACTAACCCATGTAGGTATTGAAAGTGCAATTCACTCAAATGGATAGCTCCAAGTGATCTACATCAACATTGAGCATCCACATCTTCAACATCTACATGAAGTCATCATCGACGAAACCCAAGGTTAGTTCATCCCTCCAAGGGGGGATATCACATCTAGGGGGAGCTTTACTCTAAGACTTGAGCTAAAGCAACTCTAAAGATGTGAACACAACAATGCTTTATGCAAAAGTGGTAACCCCACTTGAGCTTAAACGATGAGTATGACCTATGATCAAGTGTTCTCACTTGACTCCTAAGTCAATATACTCATATATGATGACCTTGTCATCGCAAATTGCTTGATAGATGCTAGAATTGGTTGTGCATGCCTTGCCACATATTTCATTTGCCATCTTATTGTGTGAGCATGCTGGTTGCATATTTTACTCATTCGAGGACATCCACTTGTTGTTTTGATCGTTTGGGTTTATTTCCTTTGCCAAGTGGATGGACAAGAATGCCTAAGAACCTCCTCTAGCTATCTATGCTTTTCTCGTCTCAAACTCGATTCATGCTGCATCACAAAATTTGATCAAGTCAGATTCGAACCACTCTGTGTGAGGAGCGCTCGGAGTCCCCGATTCGTCATAGACTTAAACTTCCAAAACCTCTTTATGATTCTCGGTCTGACCGATACCCCACTTTCGGTCCTACCGAGATCATTAAGTTGATCTAGGTTTTCGATCTCGGTGCAACCAATTTGAACATTTCGGTCACACCGAGTTTCAGTAACTACCTGCAGTTATGAATCTCGGTGCCACCGAGTTGTTCCACTCGGTCACACCGACAGGGTCGGGCTATATATAGTCACGGGCAAAATTTGGAAATTTCTCCGAACCCCTTCGCCCGCACGATAGCCTGCTCTGCCAACGTGGTCTCTGGATCGTCTTCTCGCCGCCAGCCGCCTCCAGTCGCTGGTCTCCGTCGCTGTCAACGGGAATTCTGCCCCGCCGTTGCCGCCGTAGCGAGTCTCCGCCGAACTAGGGTATGGACTCGATCATAGTGCTATTCCCCGTCCGATTCCTAGCACATTGTGTTCTTCATGATTCTTGGCATGATTGAAACACTCCTATCCAGTCAATACGCCCGTAGATTAGCTTTGATTCGAAAATTTTAGGGTTAGGTTTCCGCCGAAACCATCTCGGACCCACCGAGTTGAAAAACTCGGTCCCACCGATTTGGCTTATGCCATTGCACAAGTGAGACTCGGTCTGACCGAGAATTACTTATCCGTGTGACCGATTTTGGAACTCTGTGAAACCCTAGCAGTCTCGGTGCCACCGAACTGTGACTCGGTCCTACCGAGTTCACTAGTTTAGGTTCCAAAACTGCTTCGGTATCACCGAGTTTGAAAATCGGTAGATCTGAGATGATTTCAGTGGGAAACTAAAACTAAGTTTTTGGATCATTCTTTTGCAAAAATCTCTGCATTTTGTGATGCTCATCTTTTCTACCTCATCTATAACCTATTCACAGGGTCAGGAGTCAGAGCTTGCATCATGTCTGATCAAAGTGACAGCCAGAACATGTCAGAGCAGCAGGTGCACATGAGTGAGGGCACTAGTCCCTCCAGCTCTTCAGATGAGGGCAACAGGAGCACCCCTAGCAACTTGCCAAAAGCTGCCACCAGACAGAGTAAGAAGAGAACTTCTGATTCTGAAGATGAAGATTATGTGGCAGAGGAAGAGGCCACATCAAAGAGAGTTGAGCCAGCTCAAGGCACAAAGCCAGGGCTGAAAATCAAAAGGCCAGCAGGCAGGCAGCCCATGTCAAAGGCAAGAGCCTCAACTGAAAAGCCTGCACCCAAAGAGCTAGTTGCTGCTGAGGGAAAGAAAAGAAAGGAAAGGGTTAAAAAGACCATAGCCAGAGTGCTAGGAAAGGCTTCCATCATGGAAGAGGAAGAGGAAGAAGAGGTAGCTGCACCAGCACCCAAGGCCCCCAAGCTGATGGGTGATGCCATAAGATCAGGGGCTACTGCATCTAAGCCCAAAGCTGCCTCCAAGCCAAAACCAAAGAGGAATACAAGGAGCATTCCTGCAGCTGAGAAGAACAAGGCCCCAGTGCCTGAGACTATTGCTGAAGAAGAGGATGAAGAGCAAGTTCTGAGAAAGCTCAAGCCCAAGATCCCAGACCACAATGATGCGCATCCTATGGCTGAGGACATGAAGCTCAGGAGAGATTCAGGGCTGAGGAAGTGGAGAGAAGCAGACCCGTATGCTTCAAGGAGGAGGACTGCTGTTGACTACAGGTTCCACACTAAAGAACAACAGGACTTCTATGAGACAGTACTGCTTGATAAGAAGCCAATAGTCTGTGATATGAGATGGGTTGACTGGCAGTATATCAAGGACAATGAGGAGCACTATCCTGGAGTGCAAGACAGCTTCATAGCTTGTGGAGTAGCTGACTTTGTTGGGCAGAAGCTCACAAAGTGGAATGAGGAGCTTATAATGCAGTTCTACTCCACAGCACATTTTTATTCAGATGGGAGGATCACATGGATGTCTGAGGGTACAAAGTACCAATCCACAGTTGCTGAGTGGGCACAGATCATTAATGCCCCAGAGGAGCATGATGATGACTTGGACATATATGCCAAGAAGAAGATGGACCATAACTCTATGTCCAATATGTACAAGGAAATTCCAAATGAAGCACTTGACACCTTCAAATTTGGGTCTGTGCATTACCTTCTGTCAGGGCTGCCAACTATCAATTGGATCTTGAGGCACACCTTATTGCCCAAGTCTGGAGATCACAAGATGATCAGAGGCCATGCTATCAACTTGCTACATGTATTTGATGTGCCTTAGAAGTTCAAGGTGATGAGCCTCATAGTGGACACTATCAAAAGGTCTGCAGCAGATCAGAAGACAAGTTGCGGATATGCCCCTCAGATCCAGGAGCTCATTAACTCCAAGATGGGCACGGGCAGATTTTGAGGACAATCAAGTTGTCATGACTGAGAACGAGCCATCATCTGCCCAAGCATACGCAAAGAAGGAGAAGGCAAGGAAGGAGAAAGCTGCCAAGATGCCAACTCAAGAGGAGGCATCTGAGTATTTCTTGAAGACCAAACAAGAGCAGCTTGGTTACCTAATTGCATCCACCCTGTGGATTGAGCAAGGTCTAGCCACCCTAACTCAAAACCAGGCAAGCCTAGAGAGAATCGTGGAACAAAAGTTCTATGACTTGGATGTCAAGGTAACGGAGATTCAGTCTGCAGTGGAGCAGCTCCAAGATGATATGCAGGAGAGGAGAGGCAGGACTACCACTCATGCCTTTGCCAAAGTGCCATGAGGTCCGAGGTCGTCTGCCGTGCCAGTTGCTGACACAAGAGCCACCACCTCAGCACCAGCTACAGCCTCAGTTCCACCAGCTCCAGCATCTACTTCAGCTCCAACTCCAGCGTCTACTTCAGCGTCTACAGAAGCCTTCGTCCTTGGAGTGATCCGGACTCCACCACCACCAGAAGATCAAGCCTGAGCGTCGATCTAGTACTATGCATTTTCCAGGAACTTTTTGGTAACTTGTTGCCAAAGGGGGAGAAAAATGTATAGATCATAGGCTTCGAGAGAGAGAGTGTTGCTTTTCTTTCTTGCTTTATTTGGTGGTTTTTCAAACTTGTTTGCTTTTGAGTGCTTGAGATACGACGTCATTATTTGTGAGACATTGATGATCATGTGTTTGATCATAAGCTACACTTAATGCTTGCTTAATGCTATTATCTTATCTATCTTATGTGATCTTTCACTATTCTTGGTGATGAGTGCATGTATTTCATTCTTATCATTTTAAGCGCTCCACCAAGATGTATGTGACATGGAAGAGTAACCCATGACTCTAACTCCTTGTGCATTTGCAGTCCAAAGCAAATTTTAAATATGCACAAATTTAGGGGGAGCTCTTACTTATCACATACTTCTCAAAGCAACGATATATTTCATGCTTATTATCATTTGTCGAAGCTTTGATCTATATGTTGTCATCAATTACCAAAAAGGGGGAGATTGAAAGTGCAACTATCCCTAGGTGGTTTTGGTAATTCATAACAACATATAGCTCATTGAGCTAATGCTATTCCAAGATGATTATTTCAGGAAATCTCAATGATTGGCATGGCATGGATGTGAAAGTGGAACCCTCAAAATGCTAAGGAAAAAAGGATTGGCTCAAGCTCAAAAGCTCAAGACTCTTCATTTTATATTTTAGTGATCCAAGATCACATTGAGTCTTTAGGAAAAGCCAATACTATCAAGGAGGGATGAGGTGTTGCTTAATGGGCCTCTTGCTTCATGTGCTTAGTGATATGCTCCAAAAACCCTCAACTACTTTCCCATATCCACATATGACCTAAACCCTAAGCCAAACCCGGTCCTACCGATTCTTCCTATCCGGCGCCACCGAGTTTCACTTGTCATTAGCCACTGCCAAACCCTAGCAATTCGGTTCTACCGATAGGGATCTCGGTCTCACCGAGATGGGATTGCAAACTCTCTGTTTCCCTTTCGTAACTTTTCGGTCTCACCGAAAGAGCGAATCGGTCCGACCGAGATTGCAATGTAAATTCAGTGTTTCCCCTTTGTAACTTTTCGGTCTCATCGAAAGAGCAAATCGGTCCCACCGAGTTTGCCTGACCAACTCTCTGGCTAGCTAATTACCAAATTCGGTCTCACCGAGTTTGTGTAATCGGTCTCACCGAGATTACGTTATTCCCAAACCGTAACCATATCGGTCCTACCGAGTTGCATGTCAGTCCCACCGAAAATCTCTAACGGTCACTAGGTTTACATTTTCGGTCCGACCGAGTTTGTTGATTCGGTCCCACCGAGATTGGAAAACTGTGTGTAATGGTTGGATTTTGTGTGGAGGCTATATATACCCCTCCACCTCCTCTTCATTCGGAGAGAGAGCCATCAGAACACATACACCATTCCAACTCGTATGTTCTGAGAGAGAACCACCTACTCATGTGTTGAGACCAAGATATTCCATTCCTACCATATGAATCTTGACCTCTATCCTTCCCAAGTTGCTTTCCACTCAAATCTTCTTTCCACCAAATCCAAATCCTATGAGAGAGAGTTGAGTGTTGGGGAGACTATCATTTGAAGCACAAGAGCAAGGAGTTCATTACCTACACACCATTTGTTACTTCTTGGAGAGTGGTGTCTCCTAGATTGGCTAGGTGTCACTTGGGAGCCTCTGACAAGATTGTGGAGTTGAACCAAGAAGTTTGTAAGGGCAAGGAGATCGCCTACTTTGTGAAGATCTACCGCTAGTGAGGCAAGTCCTGTGTGGGCGATGGCCATGGTGGGATAGACAAGGTTGCTTCTTCGTGGACCCTTTGTGGGTGGTTGCTTCTTCGTGGACCCTTCGTGGGTGGAGCCCTGTGTGGACTCGCGCAACCGTTACCCTTCGTGGGTGGAGCCCTGTGTGGACTCGCGCAACCGTTACCCTTTGTGGGTTGAAGTCTCCATCAACGTGGATGTAGGATAGCACCACCTATCCGAACCACGGGAAAAACATCCGTGTCTCCAATTGTGTTTGAATTCTCCAAACCCTTCCCTTTACATTCTTGCAAGTTGCATGCTTTACTTTCCGCTGCCAATATACTCTTTGCATGCTTGCTTGAATTATGTGATGATTGCTTGACTTGTCCTAAAATAGCTAAAATCTGCCAAGAACTAAAATTGGGAAAAGGTTAAGCTTTTATTTGGTCAAGTAGTCTAATCACCCCCCTCTAGACATACTTCGATCCTACAGATCTTTCACGGTGATGCTTGATCAACAGTTCGTCCCCTTGTTCCTCCTCGCAACCTTCAAGATAATTTTCACCTGTGTATGAAAATACACGAACGAAAATAATTTTTTTGACGAAAAACAGCATTGTGCTGATTTCATTCATTAAGATAAAATGAGCCACCCCAAGATATACAGTTCAAGATTTACAGAACGGCTGAGAGCCAGAAAGGAGAAGTAAAAGCTATACAAATGTACACATGGAAGGAGGAAAGAATGCTATCCTGCGTCAATCCATTGAGCTCCTCTGAATCCAACGATTCTCCAAGAGTTAAGCTCGTTGATGATGCTCTCAACGACCTTCAGGAAATGGGTTACCTTGTTATTGAATATACGGTTGTTTCTTTCACTCCAAACATTCCAGGAAACCATCATGTTTAGAGATGAGAGATCCTTTTTTCTGCTTGTACTTATACCATCCAGAGCCTTTAACCACGAGTCCAATAGAGAGCCATCATGAGCAGTAGGCAAGAGGTTGAAGGGAAACTTATATATCGCCAAGCAATAGCCCTAGATTCCAGCTGTGAAAGGGCAGCTAGCTACAAGGTGTAGGCTGTCTTCCATCCCTAAATGACATAGTTGACAGACCGGGTTGTGAGGCCAACCCCGCTTTGCAAGGTTATCTACAGTCAAACATTTGCCATGTACAAAGAGCCGGTTGAAGAATCTTATTTTTGGTGGAACCTTAATATGCCATATGATCTCAGGTACAGGAGAATCAATCTTGCCCCATAATTGACATAGGTAAGCTGACTTAGCATTGCATCTTCCATCAGACGACCATTTCCAAATGAACTCGTCCTCTAGGTTGGACAGAGTGATCACCCTGGATCTGTGCCAGAATTCAATATATTCGCGCAGCACGTCGATGCCTGGGTTGCGCTTGAGAAGGGTGACCCATTTTCTATTGGTGAGACCTTCAGCCAATGATATTTTTCTGTTCTTGCTGTGCTTGAAAAGGTTAGGAAATGAAACAGCCGGAGTCTCGCCGCCGAGCAGTGATCATGCCAAAAGGAGATCCTAATGCCGTTGCCAATCTTGATGGAGGCACAAGCAATGAAAAGGGCCTTAACATGCTTATCAACAGGAAGCTGCAGACCTTGCCATGGCTTATCCGGATCTGTGGTGCGCTGCCAAAGCCAGCGAACTTTAAGCGCTCGCCCCTGAGCTTGTAGGTCATGGATGCCCAGCCCGCCAATGGAGATGGGTGAGCACAGCGGACAAGGCATTTGCCTCCACAAACGGCATCAGAGCCAGCCCATAAGAAAGCACGACATAGTTTGTCAATTTTCTTGCTGACCCATTTTGGTTGATGAACAGCTAGCAGAAGGAAAATTGGCATTGCTGAGAGAACAAACTTTACAAGCACCATTCTACCAGTGGAGGAGATCCACCTAGCTTTCCAACCAGCAATCTTCTTAATTAACTTGTCAAGTAGGTCTTGGAAGTCAACGACCTTTAGCCGCCTATCAGACAGAGGCATCCCGAGGTAAGTGCAGGGGAAGCTAGCCAACTGGCATCCAAGAGCCAGCTGCAAGGGAGTAAGATCAAGGCCATCACACCGGATAGGTAGGATCTTGCTTTTAGCCAGATTAGTGACGAGACCAGTTGCTTCTCCAAAAATCTTCAACACGTCAGTTACTACCTCAAAATCATGCATTTCAGGCTTGAGGAAAATGATGACATCGTCTGCATAAATAGATGCACGATGTTTAACCAATTGATTGCCCAGTGGGGACAAAATGTTGCTCCTCTGCGCTTTATCCAGCAACCTCCCAAGGCAGTCCACTACAAGCACAAAGAGCAATGGGGAGAGGGGATCTCCCTGCCTGAGGCCCTTACAATGAAGGATTTGTTGAGTGCAATTGGAGTTGACTAAGATTCTTGTGGAAGCAGAGAAAAAGAGGGCAGAGATCCATCCTCTCCACTTTGGTCCAAAACCCAATCCTTGAAGAAGATTAAGCAGAAACTCCCATGAAAATGAATCAAAGGTTTTGGATATATCCAACTTAAGCATAACAGAAGGGATTTTTTTCCGCCTCAAGTCCTTAGCCATTGCCTGAACACAGACAAAGTTATCATGTATGCTTCGACCCTTTATGAATGCATTTTGACAGGGGGAAGTTAACTTGTTCATCCATGGTTGCAGTCTAGCAGCCAACATTTTGGCAATTAACTTTGCGAAGAAGTGGATTAGGCTAATGGGCCTAAAGTCCTGAGGCTTAACAGCACCCTGGTGTTTTGGCAGCAAAGCAATAACAGCACTATTAAGCCGAAATCAGTTTTGAGTGTTCAACCCTTGGAAATGTCTCAAAGCAGCAATTAAGTCTTGTTTGATAGTGTCCCAACACCTGCGAAAGAAGAGACCAGTGTAACCATTAGGACCAGGAGACTTCTCTGGGTGCATATCAAAAATGGCCTTTTTGATTTCCTCCTCCGAGAAGGCAAGTTCAAGGGAAGCTAGATCACAGACAGGTAGGTCAAGAGCTTTTAGATTCAAAGAAGAATTTCTGGGTTGATAAGTGCCAAGAAGATCGTTAAAATGTTGCCAAATATGCTGCTCTTTGTTTTGCTGGTCCGTATACTCAGTCTCATGAACTAAGATAGAAGTAATGAAATTCTTCCTTCTTCTAGCCGTGGCCTTCAAGTGAAAAAACCGAGAATTGCAGTCCCCCTCCTTGAGTCTGAGAAATCTGGAACGTTGGCGCAACATACATCTGTCCAAGGCAGCAAACCCAAGGCTCGTCATCTTTAACTTGCCTCTAAAGGTGTGTTCCTCGGGGGTGAGCATCCTGTTATCCCTAGCAATATCCAATTGTAATATGAGCTCATGAACAATTCTGGTTCTTAACTGAGAGGAGGCCCAAGACTTGAGCTGCTTGGCGGTGAAAGATAATTTGTTATGCAAATTGGTGTAAGGGTCACTCGACTTGGTAGCCTTATCCCAAGCTGCAGTAACGACGTCATTGAACCCCTCCAGCCGAACCCACATATTTTCAAACATGACTCTCCTTTGCGGCCTGAACAAAGCATTACTTGTAAGAAGGAGCGGACAATGATCTAAATCAGCCAAGGAAAGGCCTTGTAAAAGAGCATTGGGAAAAAGTTCGTTCCAAGGCTGATTATAAAGAACCCTGTCGAGTCTGACCAAGATAGTGTGTAGTTACTCATTACTCCAAGTATACCTTCTACCATGCAAGTACATGTCCTTGAGCTCCAATCGGTTCATAAAGTTTCTGAATGCGTTAATCAACCCTCTATTGATATTACCAGTGCTTTTGTCAGCTGCAGCAACAATCAAGTTGAAATCGCCCACTAAAATCAGAGGGTCAGGGGAGTTCATGCACAACAGTTGTAAGTCATTCAGGAAAGAAATCTTCTCTTTGGAAGGCTGCGGTCCATACACATTAATCAGGTGCCAAGAATCACTAGTAATCTTATTTGAGCACTTCAGGGAAATGAAATTTGTTGAGCATTGTACAGAGGTGACAGCAACAACATCAGACCAAGCAACTAGAAGGCCCCCACTAGCACCATCAGACGGTGAGAAGGCAAATTCAGAGAAGGTGGCACCACAAATCTCAGATACTACAGCAGAATCAACACTTGATAACTTGGTCTCTTGTAGACAGACCACACTGACAGCATGCATACGAATGAGCGACCGAACAGCGGTCCTCCTCGCTGGCGAATTTAGGCCTTTGACATTCCAAACTAAGAAGTTGCAATGATCCATAGAAACTAGACGACAGGGATACATGCCAATCCAGAGTGTACCAGTCAGATGAGGGCCTCCTTCCTCCATCTCTGGCTGCCGCAGGCGTTGGAGGCGAGCTCTGTGAGGGCCTGGATTTGGGCAGCAGAAAGCGGCGCCTTGAAGCAGTCAGCGTACCGGGCGAGCAGGTCCGCCGGGTCTGCGACGGGCTCCTCAAACTCAATTCCCAGCCGACGGCAGACAAGTCGTTTGGTGTTGGAGATGGAAGTGCCCTGCATCTCCGGCGGCCGGTTGGCGAGACGGCGGCTGCGGCGGAGCAGTTCAGCAGAGTCAGGCACTACACCTCTCTTAGAAGCGGCGATGGGCTTGAAGACTGGTCCACGAAGGAGACCTGGCGAGATGGCCTCGGCCATCGAGCCCAAGAAAGACTTGACCGGATCCAAGCGCCCAGTTGGGTCATGGGGTGGATTTATGGGCCCATCAGCCAGGACGACCGGGAGTGCCTCGTCAGATGCATTGACTTCTTCATGTCTGTCCTCTTGAGCGAGGGCCACCACATCCAGCGCAGCAGCGGAGGGCACGAGGACCGAAGGGCGTGCAGCAACACCCGTGCCCGCAACGCCGACAGAGGAATGCTGCAAGTCACCATCCGATGGCACAGTATTGGGCTCCGGTTCATCGATCGACTGCACGGCAACCTGCATGGCGCATGCAACAGGAGCAATAGCTATGACAGACTCACGGGGCACCGCTTCTAAGCAAGGAGATGGGGCCCGCTCCGTCAGCGCGGTAACGGCGTCACCGCACCCCTCCTGCACGGCCGTCATCATGCCCGCAGCGGCGCCGCCATGAAGGTTTGAAGACGAGGTAGAAGAACCGGCGTCTACTGGCGGCTTTTCGGGGATGGGAGGGCGCTCGCGTGCCGGCAACTCCTGCGCCGCCGTTGGAAAGCAGAAACGCTTCTGCACGGGCGGCACAATCGCGTCGGACAGGGGGCCGAGCCTTGCTCTAGCAGGCAACTCTTTTAGAATAGGGGAACAAGAGCTTGGTGGAGGCGGATGGCGAGCGATGGAGAGGTGGAGGAAAGCCTTCTCTAGGGGTTCGCATGGATTGCACTCGCGAGCAATGTGTCCAGCTTGTTTGCAGTGGTGGCATCTCACCAGGTTTTTGCAGTTAGCAACGAAGTGATGTGGGGAGAGACACTTGAGGCAGCAATAGGAGGGTGGGCGTTCCCGTGTCGGCACCTCCCGCGCCGCCGTGGGAAAGCACAGACGTTTCTGTATCGGCGGCAGGACCGCGTCGGACAGAGGGCCAAGCCTAGCTTTGGCAGGAAGCTTTCTGAGGAGAGGAGATCGCGAGCTAGGTGGAGGTGGTTGGCGAGCAATGGAGGGGGTGGAGGAAAGCCTTTTGAGGGAGTTCGTGTGACCTACACTCGCGAGCAATATGCCCGGCTTGCTTGCAATGGTGGCACCTCACCGGGTTTCTGCAGCTAGCGACGAAGTGGTGTGGGGAGAGGCACTTGAAGCAGCAGTTTGAGGGCGGTCTGGGATCCATGGCACGGCCTTGTCTTCCCTGGGCAGCAGCCTCCGCACGTGAGCGCGTCCGCGTCAGGACGGACAGCCTCGGCTGACCCCCTCGGATCAGCACATAGGCGTTGATGTGATGATCAACCCTCCGTCGCTAGTAAATTTTCATGATAGAAAAATCACAAATAATACACAAGATATGGCCACCCGTAACTCGGGCGTTTTTCTATATATCTCATACTCGAAAATAAAAGTCCAAAACTGATCGTTACCTTGACTGAAGCTGCCTTTTATCTGGCTTATCTCATGGACGCCTAACCAAAATCAAGAAATATCTAGACTCTAAAAGGAAAACTAATATTCTAAAGATAAAATCCTAACAGAAGCCAACTCACGTACTCCTACGTGTCAAACTAATGGACGTACAAACTTAAAAGGAAATTATCTCTTTTTTTTTATTTGGACGTGGACTCCAAGATACTAGCTAACTATTACCTTGCATGCAACGTGATTTCCTTCCATGCAAACTAAGATCAATGGAGCCGATACGTATCCAATTTGGAGGCGTGCGGAACGTCGGTTTCACCTCAGCAGGCTTCGGTTCCTCATGGTAGATGCGATATTGTCTTTTTGTCGTATATTGGGTGCACCTCTCGCGCTGTTTTTGCGCCTCGACGCCATAATTTTGGTATGTCACTAGCATGGTGTAAATTATCTTTCTGTTCCGGCTGCACATGAGATAAAACGTATTGCAATATAAGTTTAGCAATTCTAGGTCCACAATCCTCACGTATTCTTCCATCTTTGCCTTGATGCACTTTACGTTGGACCATAACATGTTTCTCTTTTCGAGCCTCTGTTGAATGACTCTGAACATAGTCAACCGTTCCAGTAAATAACTCACAGCTCAACCCCTTAACCGGTTCAACTTTAGTAGCTTCAACAATCGACGGCATCATGTCTGTATCAAATGATATAGTCAATCAGGCTAGGAATGAAGTGATCGGGTACAAACTCGTAAGCAAAGAAGATTGCTAAGAATAGTTGAATCGTAGAATGGACGCGATTCAGTTATCTGTGTACTTGAGTGACTAACCACTCAGAACCCAGGGAAATTGGAATCGGTGAGAATGTAGTACTTGATGAAGAACTCATAAGAAGTTATGCGATTCCGTGATAATCTCGAGATACCAGAGGGTAATACTCGACGACATATCAAAGTGGAGGTTGGACTGGGGTATTGCTCTGTAGAAGACAAGTGCTTAAACTTGCATAGGAAACGGTATTTAAAGTAGAACATGGTCGGAACCATGATTGCAAAAGGCCAGATCCTAGATATAAGATGAACTTATACCAAGGGAACAATTAATTTTAAAAGAATCTTCGATGAGAAGATCTACATCGTGTCCATGGGCATGAACACAAAGTTCAAGGTCAACTCCCACTTCTCCAATGCTTAACCTTTCATTGACTTCTCGTGATCGATGAAGTTGTAGTGTTGAAATTTTATCTGGCAAAATACCAGAAGAGTATGACTCGTGAAAACGTTCGAGTTCACACATATTAAGGAAGGCATAGGTTCAACCCATCGGGGCATCTTAGGAACATAGAACACAACTTCAGGAGTAAATCATACCAGCTCGAAAGCAGAGCATGGTTGAGAGAGAAAATGATACAATTTAACAAGGCGTTATGTATCAGGGAAAGAACTTCCAAAGTTATTGAATATGAATGAAGTTATCGGATATTAACCCAGCAATGGGTCTGGCGGTACACAACGGAGCTGATGTGAGTATCGGTACTCAACCAGAGGAAGAAAGAATGCAAGCATATCAGATTATAGAAACAACTGACTAATTCAAAGCTGAAATGCAAAAGAATTGTGATATCCAAATAAAGGGCTCAGAAGCAAAAGCTCTGATTAAGGATGGATAAGTTGAGTAGACTTGGGTATATAATCGATGGTAAATTGGTTGGTCGAGAACCAACTCATGTTTAAAAATGATGGGTGAGACAGAAGGATTAATTCTAAGATCTGGTTGAGGATTGCGAGCATTCTCAACATATTGAGTCAAGGGACTCGAAATGGGAATGACAAGGGATACTATGAGAATTACTAGACATATGGAACACAACCATAATGTCAGCAGACAAGTATTTGCAGAGCAATAGCGGGCAGAGGATTATAGGAAGATTGGATAGTTTTTCCATGTATCTTGTGAATCATATGAATAAAGGGGGAAGAACGGATACTCGATAAGTGCGAGGAATTATCTGTAGGGGGTATTCATGTGGCAAGAACTGCAAGGCAGTAGGCATAAAGTATTCTCAAAACAATAGAGAAAATTCCGGGGTATCTTGTAATAACAAGATCAACGGGGAATGATTGTATGAATGGCAAGTGCACGTGGTTATCCATAGGGATAATGGTTGTAGGGACTTGCAAAATAAACGGGAACAAGGTCTCAAGTGAACACTAGAGAGTATCTTCCGAATCTTCTGGTGCTGTAGGCGATCATCTGCACACAAGGGGCTCTCCGGGAGATAGTATTATCGAGAACCCAGAGTCAGAGTTAGTAAAATTGTTTAACCCGAATAGAAGAGATATCAGAGTCCCAAAGTATAGGTCGAGGAATAAAAGATCCTAATACCACCCAAATGGCGACGTGGGCCGTAAGACACACATCCATTTTAGTAAATAAGTTTTGCAATGTCTAAACTCGACTTCGGCCAAGGAGTGTGGAAGGGGGAATCCTACAGGCAGTCGGCTCTGATACCAACTTCTTACGCCCCCGATTCAATCGTACACTAATCATACACGCAAATGTGTAAGATCTAGATCAGGGACTCACGGGAAGATATCACAACACAACTCTATAAATAAAATAAGTCATACAAGCATCATATTACAAGCCAGGGGCCTCGAGGGCTCGAATACAAGAGCTCGATCATAGACGACTCAGCGGAAGAAACAATATCTGAGTACAGACATAAATTAAACAAGTTTGCCTTAAGAAGGCTAGCACAAACTAGGATACAGATCGAAAGAGGCGCGGGCCTCCTGGCTGGGATCCTCCTAAACTACTCCTAATCGTCAGCAGTGGCCTGCATGTAGTAATAGGCACCTCCGGTGTAGTAGGAGTCATCGTAGGTGGCGTCTGGCTCCTGGGCTCCAACATCTGGTCGTGACAACCAGGTATAGAAAGGGGGAAAAGGGGGAGCAAAGCAACCGTGAGTACTCATCCAAAGTACTCGCAAGCAAGGATCTATATTATATATGCATTGGTATCGATGAAATGGATAGTATCTGTGGACTGAACTGCAGAATGCTAGAATAAGAGGGGGATAGCTAGTCCTATCGAAGACTACGCTTCTGGAAGCCTCCATCTTGAAGCATATAGAAAAGAGTAGATGGTAAGTTAACCAAGTATCATCGCATAGCATAATCCTACTCGGCGATCCTCCCCTCGTCGCCCTATGAGAGAGCGATCACCGGGTTGTATCTGGCACTTGGAAGGATGTATTTTATTAAGTATCCGGTTCTAGTTGTCATAAGGTCAAGGTACAACTCCGGGTCATCCTTTTACCGAGGGACACGGCTATTCGAATAGATAAACTTACCTGCAGGGGTGCACCACATAACCCAACACGCTCAATCCCCTTTGGCCGGACACACTTTTCTGGGTCATGCCCGACCTCGGAAGATCAACACGTCGCAGCCCTACCTAGGCACAACAGAGAGGTCAGCACGCCAGTCTAAATCCTATGCACGCAGGGGTCTGGGCCCATCGCCCATTGCACACCTGCATGTTGTGAGGGCGGCCAGAAGAAGACCTAGCCTTCCTAATACAAGAACAGGTGTTCCAGTCCAATCCGGTGCGCGTCGCTCAGTCGCTGACATCAAAAAGGCTTCGGCTGATACCACGACGTCGAGTGCCCATAACTGTTCCCGCGTAGTTGGTTAGTGCGTATAGGCCAGTGGCCAGACTCAGATCAAATACCAAGATCTCGTTAAACGTGTTATTTTGAAGTAACCACGGACGCCCACCAAGGCCAGGCCCACCTCTCTCCTAGGTGGTCTTAACCTGCACTGTAGCTCCGCCATAAAGTAACAGTTGGGGGCCGTCGGGAACTCAGGGCCACCACTACCTGGATGGAGCCACCTGTCCTTTTAGCCCCCCACATCGGAATCACTTGTGGGTACTCTATGAGCCGAGCCGACTTTAGTCACCACATGTATCATATAATGTATACTAGTATATACCCGTGATCACCTCCCGAGTGATAGCCCAGTAGTATAGCATGGCATACGGACAAGAATGTAGGGCCACTGATGGAATACTAGCATCCTATACTACGCATTTACGATTGCAGGTAAGGGTAACAACTGTAGCAATAATGACAGGCCATGTAGCAGAATAGGATTAACCGAAAGTAGTAACATGCTACACTACTCTAATGCAAGCAGTGGAGAGAAGGAATAGGCGATATCGGGTTGATCAAAGGGGGGCTTTCCTGGAAGCTCGGCCGAGAAGGAGGGGTCGTCAACATCGTAGTCATATTGGGTAGCAGCGGCATCGGTCTCGGTGTCCATCGAGAGAAGAGGGGGAAGAAACAATAAATATAATGCAAACATATGCATGACGATGCATGACATGACAACGAGCGGTGTTAGGTGTGCCCTAACGCGGTATAAGGTGATACCGGCGAAGGGGGGAAACATCCAGGAAAGTATTCCCGATGTTTTGCGTTTTCGGACAAATGAACCGGAGGTGAAATGTTGCACGTTCGCTATGCCAGGGACGTGTGGGGGGGGGGGGGCAAACGGACTATGCATTCAGACTCGTCTCGTCGTTCTGAGCAACTTTCATGTACAAAGTATTTCCATCCGAGTTACGAATTATTTTATATTAATTTTCAAAGTTTTAATCAATTTCTGACATTACTGTATTTAATTAAACTCGAATTATTAAATAGCTATTCCGTTAAGTGCACCCAGTATTACACCTAGTCAGAGACTGACTCGTGGGTCCAGTCAACTGCTGACTCAGCAGTCGAAGTGGACCAGGTCAACAGGTGAACAGTGCAAGTGGGGCCACATGTCATAGACAGTGGCAATATTAACAGAGTTTATTTAAAGTAATTAACTTAATTAGGCAGGGTGTGGCCTAGTGGTCAGTGGGTCAAATTGCTAACAAATTTTATTAGAGTTAAACCTAATCGCTACAGTTGCATGGCCCACCGACAGTGGCCATCAGGATTAGTTTAATTAGCATGCTAATTATGCCCATGATTAATTAGGTGTGGGTCCTGTTTGTCATTTAGACATGGGTGGCGGATTAGAGTCCAGCTTAGTGGCTAATCCCGCGGGATCCACCTGTCGGTGGCCCATGTGACGGTTTGAATGGCCGGCCATGCTGGTGAGGCAGAATACGGCGTCGCCACATGGGACCTCGCCGGAATCGCCCCTCCGGCCATGAACGAGCACGAGATTGGGCGCCTCCGACAGCGCGGGAGCTGGCTCGTCAGACGGTGGTCGTAATAGACACTTGAGAGGCCAGGAACGTTATCAGCACTGACGTCAGGCGGCGGCCGGATCTCGACCTCACGGCAAACGGTGCTAGGTACGGCCAAACAAGCAAGGGGAGGGAACAACGAACGGCGGCTCATAGTGGAGCTGTAGGGATGGCAGCGGGCTCGTGGTGGTGCTTCAGGCAGCGAGGCCAGGGCGGAAATGGCGACGGCGACGCGAATCCCGACGAGGTCGGGGAGGCGGCAGCAGCGAGCTTCAGGATGGAGCTCCAGGAGGCGGCTTGGTGCTCCTCGGGCAGCAAGGCGGCACAGGAGGACGGACTTGGCGCCGGCGACGGTGTGGATGCAGTCAGATTCGTCCGGGAACGGGAAGGGGCGGTGAAGGCCGGCCGGACTTGCTCGTTGGTGCGGTGGAGGTCGGGGCTGAAGGACGTGGAGGCGCGAATCCAACCAAGCCCTGGGCGGGGACGGTGGCGCAAGGACGGGGGGAGTAGTTGTGGGGCGGAGGCTACGGTTCCTCGGGGGCAGGCGCACCAGCGTGGGTGGGGCTCCGGCGTAGGGAGCGTGGCGGCGCTGGAGAAACGAGAGGCAGTGGGGAGGGGATCGTGCGGGAGGAGTGGGGGTCGGTTAGGGTTCCAGGGGTGGGGAGGGCCATATAGGCCAGGGGCGACTGGGCCGGCCAGCTGAGCCATTCGGCCCAGTGGAGGGGGGGCTTTTCAATTCTTTTTTTGTTTACCATTTTGCCTTTCTTTTTATTTAATGTTCTTTTCTATTTTATTAAATTTTAGATTTTATAAAATACAAAGTTGTACCTAAAAGTGCATTAATAATTATGCCCCTACCACAATTAGCTTCGCACCTAAAACAAAATAGTTTGTAACTGTTTATTATTTTAAAATCATTTAAATAATTGTTTTGCTACTTTTATTATTTAGTTTAGTGCATTTAAACATTTCACAACGACTTGGTTTCTCCACCCATATTACTTAAGAATTATTCATCACATCCAGAACATTTTAGTTTTAATATTTGAAAACTTTTATCATCTGACTTGACTTTGAATTTGAATTCAAACGAGATTTGAATCATCGCGAGATTATCAACAATAATCATGGTGATGTGGCATCATTACCTGGGAATTACTGTAGCATAATTACCTGGGCACCACACATATAGAGTGCAAGGGGCAGCTCGAGAGTTGTCGGACGTACTGTGGTGGAGTCCGCGCCTGCGACCACGTTCGGCGATGAGCACGATGAAGGAAATATGCCCTAGAGGCAATAATAAAGTTATTGTTTATTTCCTTATTTCATGATAAATGTTTATTATTCATGCTAGAATTGTATTAACCGGAAACATAATACATGTGTGAATACATAGACAAACAGAGTGTCACTAGTATGCCTCTACTTGACTTGCTCGTTGATCGACGATGGTTATGTTTCCTAGCCATAGACATGAGTTGTCATTTGATTAACGGGATCACATCATTAGGAGAATGATGTGATTGAGACCCATTCCATTAGCTTAGCACTTGATCGTTTAGTTTGTTGCTATTGCTTTCTTCATAACTTATACATGTTCCTATGACTATGAGATTATGCAACTCCCGTTTACCGGAGGAACACTTTGTGTGCTACCAAACGTCACAACGTAACTGGATGATTATAAAGGTGCTCTACAGGTGTCTCCGAAGGTACTTGTTAGGTTGGCATATTTCGAGATTAGGATTTGTCACTCCGATTGTCGGAGAGGTATCTCTGGGCCCTCTCGGTAATGCACATCACTTAAGCCTTGAGAGCAATGCAACTAATGAGTTAGTTGCGAGATGATGTATTACGGAACGAGTAAAGAGACTTGCCGATAACGAGATTGAACTAGGTATTGAGATACCGACGATCGAATCTCGGGCAAGTAACATACCGATGACAAAGGGAACAACGTATGTTGTTGTGCGGTCTGACCGATAAAGATCTTCGTAGAAAGCCAATATGAGCATCCAGGTTCCGCTATAGGTTATGGTCTGAAGACGTGTCTCGGTCATGTCTACATTGTTCTCGAACCCGTAGGGTCCGCACGCTTAACGTTACGATGACAGTTTCATTATGAGTTTATATATTTCGATGTACCGAAGGTTGTTCGGAGTCCCGGATATGATCACGGACATGACGAGGAGTCTTGAAATAGTCGAGACATAAAGATCGATATATTGGACGGCTATATTCGGACACCGGAAGTGTTTCGGGTGATTTTGGAGAAAACCGGAGTGTTGAAAGGTTTACCGGAACCCCCCGGGGAAGTATTGGGCCTTAGTGGGCCTGAGGAGAGAGAAAGGGCAGCAGCCCAGGAGGTGGCGCGCCCCCTCCCATTAGGAGTCCGAATTGGACTACGGGAGGGGGCGCGGCCCCTCTTTCCCTCTCCCTCTCCCTCTCTTTCCTTCCCCTTCTCTTTTCCTAGTTGGACTAGGAAAGGGGAGTCCTACTCCTAATAGGAGGAGGACTCCCCCCTCCTTGGTGCGCCCCAAGGACCGCCCGGCCTCCCCCTTGCTCCTTTATATACGGGGGTAGTGGGCACCTCTAGACACACAAGTTGATCTTCGTGATCATTTTCTTAGCCGTGTGCGGTGCCCCCCCTCCACCATAATCCTCGACAATATTGTAGCGGTGCTTAGGCGAAGCCCTGCGACGGTAGAACATCAAGATCGTCACCACGCCGTCGTGTTGACGGAACTCTTCCCCGACACTTTGCTGGTTCGGAGTCCGGGGATCATCATCGAGCTGAATGTGTGCTTGAACTCGGAGGTGCCGTAGTTTCGGTGCTTGATCAGTCGGGCCGTGAAGACGTTCGACTACATCAACCGCATTGTGCTAACGCTTCTGCTTCCGGTCTACGAGGGTACGTAGACAACACTCTCCCCTCTCATTGCTATGCATAACCATGATCTTGCGTGTGCGTAGGAATTTTTTTGAAATTACTACGTTCCCCAACAGTGGCATCCGAGCCAGGTTTTACGCGCTGATGTAATATGCACGAGTAGAACACAAATGAGTTGTGTGCGATATAAGTCATACTGCTTACCAACATGTCATACTTTGGTTCGGCAGTATTGTTGGATGAAGCGGCCCGGACCGACATTACACGTACGCTTACGCGAGACTGGTTCTACCGACATGCTTTGCACACAGGTGGCTGGCTGGTGTCAGTTTCTCCAACTTTAGTTGAATCAAGTGTGGCTACGTCGGTCCTTGCGAAGGTTAAAACAGCACCAACTTGACAAACTATCGTTGTGGTTTAGATGCATAGGTAAGAATGGTTCTTGCTAAGCCCGTAGCATCCACGTAAAACTTGCAACAACAAAGTAGAGGATGTCTAACTTGTTTTTGCAGGGCATGTTGCGATGTGATATGGTCAAGACATGATGCTAAATTTTATTGTATGAGATGATCATGTTTTGTAACAGAGTTATCGGCAACTGGCAGAAGCCTTATGGTTGTCTCTTTATTGCATAAGATGCAAGCACCAAATAATTGCTTTACTTTATCGCTATGCGATAGCAATAGTTGCAAGAGCAATAGTTGGCGAGACGACCATGTGACGACACATTGATATAGATCAAGATGATGGAGATCATGGTGTCATGCCGGTGACGATGGTGATCATGACGGTGCTACGGAGATGGAGATCATAAGCACAAGATGATGATGATGGCCATATCATATCACTTATATTGATTGCATGTGATGTTTATCTTTTATGCATCTTATCTTTCTTTGATTGACGGTAGCATTATAAGATGATCTCTCACTAAATTTCAAGATAAAAGTGTTCTCCCTGAGTATGCACCGTTGCCAAAGTTCGTCGTGCCCAGACACCACGTGATGATCGGGTGTGATAAGCTCTATGTCCATCTACAATGGGTGCAAGCCAGTTTTGCACACGCAGAATACTCAGGTTAAACTTGACGAGCCTAGCATATGTAGGTATGGCCTCGGAACACTGAGACCGAAAGGTTGAGCGTGAATCATATAGTAGATATGATGAACATATTGATGTTCACCATTGAAAGCTACTCCATTTCACGTGATGATCGGTTATGGTTTAGTTGATTTGGATCACATGATCACTTAGAAGATTAGAGGGATGTCTTTCTAAGTGGGAGTTCTTAAGTAATATGATTAATTGAACTTAAATTTATCATGAACTTAGTCCTGGTAGTATTAGCATATCTATGTTGTAGATCAATAGCTCGTGTTTAGCTCCCTGTTTTATTTTTGATATGTTCCTAGAGAAAACTAAGTTGAAAAATGTTAGTAGCAATGATGCGGATTGGATCCGTGATCTGAGGTTTATCCTCATTGCTGCACAGAAGAATTATGTCCTTAATGCACCACTAGGTGACAGACCTATTGCAGGAGCAGATGCAGACGTCATGGACGTTTGGCTTGCTCAATATGATGACTACTTGATAGTTTAGTGCTGAAGGAAATATGCCCTACAGGCAATAATGAAGTTATTATTTATTTCCTTATATCATGATAAATGTATATTATTCATGCTAGAATTGTATTATCCGGAAACATAATACTTGTGTGAATACATAGACAAACTAAACGTCACTAGTGTGCCTCTACTTGACTAGCTCGTTAATCAAAGATGGTTATGTTTCCTAACCATAGACATGTGTTGTCATTTGATTAACGCGATCACATCATTAGGATAATGATGTGATTGACATGACCCATTCCATTAGCTTAGCACCCATTCGTTTAGTATGTTGCTATTGCTTTCTTCATGACTTATACATGTTCCTCTTACTATGAGATTATGCAACTCCCGTTTGCTGGAGGAACACTTTGTGTGCTACCAAACATCACAATGTAACTGGGTGATTATAAAGGAGCTCTATAGGTGTCTCCAAAGGTACATGTTGGGTTGGCGTATTTCGAGATTAGGATTTGTCACTCCGATTGTCGGAGAGGTATCTCTGGGCCCTCTCGGTAATGCACATCACATAAGCCTTGCAAGCATTGCAACCAATGAGTTAGTTGCGAGTTGATGTATTACGAAACAAGTAAAGAGACTTGCCGGTAACGAGATTGAACTAGGTATTGAGATACCGACGATCGAATCTCAGGCAAGTAACATACCGATGACAAAGGGAACAAAGTATGTTGTTATGCGGTCTGGCCGATAAAGATCTTCGTAGAATATGTAGGAGCCAATATGAGCATCCAGGTTACGCTATTGGTTATTGACCGGAGACATGTCTCGGTCATGTCTACATTGTTCTCGAACCCGTAGGGTCCGCACGCTTAAAGTTACGATGACAGTTTCATTATGAGTTTATATATTTTGATGTACCGAAGTTTGTTCGGAGTCCCGGATGTGATCACGGACATGACGAGGAGTCTCAAAATGGTCGGGACATAAAGATTGATATATTGGAAGCCTATGTTTGGACATCGGAAGTGTTCCGGGTGAAATCGGCATTTTACCGGAGTACTGGGAGGTTACCGGAACCCCCCCCCTCCCGGTAATCTAATGGGCC
>NC_041388.1:71108682-71121066 GCF_002162155.2 Triticum dicoccoides
CCTAATCCAACTAGGGAAAGGGGGGAGTCCTACTCCCGGTAGGAGTAGGACTCCTCCTGCGCGCCTCCTCCTAGGGCCGGTCGCACCCCCACCTTGCTCCTTTATATACGGGGGCAGGGGGGCACCTCTAGACACACAAGTTGATCTTCAAGATCGTTCTCTTAGCCGTGTAGTGGTGCTTAGGCGAAGCCCTGCGACAGTAGAACATCAAGATCGTCACCACGCCGTCGTGCTGACGGAACTCTTCCCCGACACTTTGCTGGATCGGAGTCTGGGGATCGTCATCGAGCTGAACGTGTGCTAGAACTCGGAGGTGCCGTAGTTTCGGTGCTTGATCAGTCGGGCCGTGAAGACGTACGACTACATCAACGGCGTTGTCATAACGCTTCCGCTGTCGGTCTACGAGGGTATGTAGATTACACTCTCCCCTCTCGTTGCTATGCATCACCATGATCTTGCGTGTGCGTAGGAAAATTTTGAAATTACTACGTTCCCCAACAGTGGTATTAGAGCCGAGGTTTTATGTGTTGATGTTATATGCACGAGGAGAACACAAGTGAGTTGTGGGCGATATAAGTCATACTGCTTACCAGCATGTCATACTTTGGTTCGGCGGTATAGTTGGATGAAGCGGCCCGGACCGACATTATGCGCACGCTTACGCGAGACTGGTTCTACCGACGTGCTTTGCACACAGGTGGCTGGCGGGTGTCAGTTCCTCCAACTTTAGTTGAACCAAGTGTGGCTACGCCCGGTCCTTGCGAAGGTTAAAACAGCACCAACTTGACAAACAATCGTTGTGGTTTTGATGCGTAGGTAAGATTGGTTCTTGCTTAAGCCCGTAGCAGCCACGTAAAACTTGCAACAACAAAGTAGAGGACGTCTAACTTGTTTTTGCAGGGCATGTTGTGATGTGATATGGTCAAGACATGATGCTAAATTTTATTGTATGAGATGATCATGTTCTGTAACCGAGTTATCGGCAACTGGCAGGAGCCATATGGTTGTCGCTTTATTGTATGCAATGCAATTGCGTTGTAATGCTTTACTTTATCACTAAGCGGTAGCGATAGTCGTGGAAGCATAAGATTGACGAGACGACAATGATGCTACGATGGTGATCAAGGTGTCGCGCCGGTGACGATGGTGATCATGACGGTGCTTCGAAGATGGAGATCACAAGCACAAGATGATGATGGCCATATCATATCACTTATAATGATTACATGTGATGTTTATCTTTGATGCATCTTATCTTGCTTTGATTGACGGTAGCATTTTAAGATGATCTCTCACTAATTATCAAGAAGTGTTCTCCCTGAGTATGCACCGTTGCGAGAGTTCTTCGTGCTGAGACACCACGTGATGATCGGGTGTGATAGGCTCTACGTTCAAATACAACGGGTGCAAAACAGTTGCACACGCGAAATACTCAGGTTATACTTGACGAGCCAAGCATATACAGATATGGCCTCGGAACACGGAGACCGAAAGGTCGAGCATGAATCATATAGTAGATATGATCAACATAGTGATGTTCACCAATGAAACTACTCCATCTCACGTGATGATCGGACATGGTTTAGTTGATTTGGATCATGTGATCACTTAGAGGATTAGAGTGATGTTTATCTAAGTGGGAGTTCTTTAGTAATATGATTAATTGAACTTAAATTTATCATGAACTTAGTACCTGATAGTATCTTGCTTGTTTATGTTTGATTGTAGATAGATGGCCCGTGCTGTTGTTCCGTTGAATTTTAATGCGTTCCTTGAGAAAGCAAAGTTGAACGATGATGGTAGCAATTACACGGACTGGGTCCGTAACTTTAGGATTATCCTCATTGCTGCACAGAAGAATTACGTCCTGGAAGCACCGCTGGGTGCCAGGCCTGCTACTGGAGTAACACCAGATGTTATGAACGTCTGGCAGAGCAAAGCTGATGACTACTCGATAGTTCAATGTGCCATGCTTTACGGCTTAGAATCGGGACTTCAACGACGTTTTGAACGTCATGGAGCATATCAGATATTCCAAGAGTTGAAGTTAATATTTCAAGCAAATGCCCGGATTGAGAGATATGGAGTCTCCAATAAGTTCTATAGCTGCAAGATGGAGGAGAATAGTTCTGTCAGTGAGCATATACTCAAAATGTCTGGGTATAATAATCACTTGATTCAATTGGGAGTTAATCTTCCAGATGATTGCATCATTGACAGAATTCTCCAATCACTTCCACCTAGCTACAAGAGCTTCGTGATGAACTATAATATGCAAGGGATGAATAAGACAATTCCCGAGCTCTTCGCAATGCTGAAAGCTGCGGAGGTAGAAATCAAAAAGGAGCATCAAGTGTTGATGGTCAACAAGATCACTAGTTTCAAGAAAAAGGTCAAAGGGAAGAAGAAGGGGAACTTCAAAATGAACAGCAAGCAAGTTGCTACTCAGGAGAAGAAACCCAAATCTGGACCTAAGCCTGAAACTGAGTGCTTCTACTGCAAGCAGACTGGTCACTGGAAGCGGAACTGCCCCAAGTATTTGGCGGATAAGAAGGATGGCAAGGTGAACAAAGGTATATGTGATATACATGTTATTGATGTGTACCTTACTAATGCTCGTAGTAGCACCTGGGTATTTGAAACTGGTTTTGTTGCTAATATTTGCAAGTCGAAACAGGGACTACGGATTAAGCGAAGATTGGCTAAGGACGAGGTGACGATGCGCGTGGGAAATGGTTCCAAAGTCGATGTGATCGCGGTCGGCACGCTACCTCTACATCTACCTTCGGGATTAGTATTAGACCTAAATAATTGTTATTTGGTGCCAGCGTTAAGCATGAACATTATATCTGGATCTTGTTTGATGCGAGACGGTTATTCATTTAAATCAGAGAATAATGGTTGTTCTATTTATATGAGTAATATCTTTTATGGGCATGCACCCTTGAAGAGTGGTCTATTCTTATTAAATCTCAATAGTAGTGACACACATATTCATAATGTTGAAGCCAAAAGATGCAGAGTTGATAATGATAGTGCAACTTATTTGTGGCACTACCGTTTAGGTCATAGCGGTGTAAAGCGCATGAAGAAACTCCATACTGATGGACTTTTGGAACCACTTGATTATGAATCACTTGGTACTTGCGAACCGTGCCTTATGGGCAAGACGACCAAAACACCGTTCTCCGGTACTATGGAGAGAGCAACAGATTTGTTGGAAATCATACATACAAATGTATGTGGCCCGATGAATGTTGAGGCTCGTGGCGGATATTGTTATTTTCTCACCTTCACAGATGACTTAAGCAGATGTGGGTATATCTACTTAATGAAACATAAATCTGAAACATTTGAAAGTTCAAAGAATTTTAGAGTGAAGTTGAAAATCATCATAACAAGAAAATAAAATTCCTACGATCTAATCGTGGAGGAGAATATTTGAGTTACGAGTTTGGTGTACATTTGAAACAATGCGGAATAGTTTCGCAACTCACGCCACCCGGAACACCACAGCGTAATGGTGTGTCCGAACGTCGTAATCGTACTTTACTAGATATGGTGCGATCTATGATGTCTCTTACTGGTTTACCGCTATCATTTTGGGGTTATGCTTTAGAGACGGCCGCATTCACGTTAAATAGGGCACCATCAAAATCCGTTGAGATGACGCCTTATGAACTGTGGTTTGGCAAGAAACCAAATTTGCCGTTTCTGAAAGTTTGGGGCTGCGATGCTTATGTGAAAAAGCTTCAACCTGATAAGCTCGAACCCAAATCGGAGAAATGTGTCTTCATAGGATATCCAAAGGAAACTATTGGATACACCTTCTATCACAGATCCAAAGGCAAGACTTTTGTTGCTAAATTCAGAAACTTTCTAGAGAAGGAGTTTCTCTCGAAAGAAGTGAGTGGGAGGAAAGTAGAGCTTGATGAGGTAACTGTACCTGCTCCCTTATTGGAAAGTAGTATATCACAGAAACCAGTTTCTGTGACAACTACACCAATTAGTGAGGAAGCTAATGATGATGATCATGAAACTTCAGAACAAGATACTACTGAACCTCGTAGATCAACCAGAGTAAGATCCGCACTAGAGTGGTACGCTAATCCTTTTCTGGAAGTCATGCTACTAGATCATGATGAACCTACGAACTATGCAGAAGCGATGGTGAGCCCAGATTCCGCAAAATGGCTTGAAGCCATGAAATCTGAGATGGGATCCATGTATGAGAACAAAGTGTGGACTTTGGTTGACTTGCCCAATGATTGGCAAGCAATTGAGAATAAATGGATCTTCAAGAAGAAGACTAACGCTGACGGTAATGTTACTGTCTACAAAGCTCGACTTGTCCCAAAAGGTTTTCGACAAGTTCAAGGGATTGACTACAATGAGACCTTCTCACCCGTAGCGATGCTTAAGTCTGTCAGAATCATGTTAGCAATTGCCGCATTTTATGATTATAAAATTTGGCAGATGGATGTCAAAACTGCATTCCTGAATGGATTTCTGGAAGAAGAGTTGTATATGATGCAACCAGAAGGTTTTGTCGATCCAAAAGGGAGCTAACAAAGTGTGCAAGCTCCAGCGATCCATTTATGGACTGGTGCAAGCCTCTCGGAGTTGGAATAAACGCTTTGATAATGTGATCAAAGCATTTGGTTTTGTACAGACTTTTGGAGAAGCCTGTATTTACAAGAAAGTGAGTGGGAGCTCTGTAGCATTTCTGATATTATATGTAGATGACATATTACTAATCGGAAATGATATAGAATTTCTGGATAGCATAAAGGGATACATGAATAAGAGTTTTTCAATGAAAGACCTTGGTGAAGCTGCATACATATTGGGCATTAAGATCTATAGAGATAGATCAAGACGCTTAATTGGACTTTCACAAAGCACATACCTTGACAAAGTTTTGAAGAAGTTCAAAATGGATCAAGCAAAGAAAGGATTCTTGCATGTGTTACAAGGTGTGATATTGAGTAAGACTCAATGACCGACCACTGCAGATGATAGAGAGAAAATGAAAGATGTTCCCTATGCTTCAATCATAGGCTCTATCATGCATGCAATGCTGTGTACCAGACCTGATGTATGTCTTGCTATATGTCTAGCAGGGAGGTACCAAAGTAATCCAGGAGTGGATCACTAGACAGCGGTCAAGAACATCCTGAAATACCTCAAAAGGACTAAGGATATGTTTCTCATATATGGAGGTGACAAAGAGCTCATCGTGAATGGTTATGTTGATGCAAGCTTTGAAACTGATCCGGACGATTCTAAATCGCAAACCGGATACGTGTTTACATTAAACGGTGGAGCTGTCAGTTGGTGCAGCTCTAAACAAAGCGTTGTGGCGGGATCTACATGTGAAGCAGAGTACATAGTTGCTTCGGAAGCAGCAAACGAAGGAGTTTGGATGAAGGAGTTCATATCCGATCTAGGTGTCATACCTAGTGCATCGGGTCCAATGAAAATCTTTTGTGACAATACTGGTGCAATTGCCTTGCCAAAGGAATCCAGATTTCACAAGAGAACCAAGCACATCAAGAGACGCTTCAATTCCATCCGGGATCTAGTCCAGGTAGGAGACATGGAGATTTGCAAGATACATACGGATCTGAATGTAGCAGACCCGTTGACTAAGCCTCTTCCACGAGCAAAACATGATCAGCACCAAAGCTCCATGGGTGTTAGAATCATTACTGTGTAATCTAGATTATTGACTCTAGTGCAAGTGGGAGACTGAAGGAAATATGCCCTAGAGGCAATAATAACGTTATTATTTATTTCCTTATATCATGATAAATGTTTATTATTCATGCTAGAATTGTATTATCCAGAAACATAATACTTGTGTGAATACATAGACAAACTAAACGTCACTAGTGTGCCTCTACTTGACTAGCTCGTTAATCAAAGATGGTTATGTTTCCTAACCATAGACATGTGTTGTCATTTGATTAACGGGATCACATCATTAGGAGAATGATGTGATTGACATGACCCATTCCAATAGCTTAGCACCCGATCGTTTAGTATGTTGCTATTGCTTTCTTCATGACTTATACATGTTCCTATGACTATGAGATTATGCAACTCCCGTTTGCCGGAGGAACACTTTGTGTGCTACCAAACGTCACAGCGTAACTGGGTGATTATAAAGGAGCTCTAAAGGTGTCTCCAAAGGTACATGTTGGGTTGGCGTATTTCGAGATTAGGATTTGTCACTCCGATTGTCGGAGAGGTATCTCCGGGCCCTCTCGGTAATGCACATCACATAAGCCTTGCAAGCATTGCAACTAATGAGTTAGTTGAGAGATGATGTATTACGAAACAAGTAAAGAGACTTGCCGGTAACGAGATTGAACTAGGTATTGAGATACCGATGATCGAATCTCGGGCAAGTAACATACCGATGACAAAGGGAACAACATATGTTGTTATGCGGTCTGACCGATAAAGATCTTCGTAGAATATGTAGGAGCCAATATGAGAGCATCCAGGTTCCGCTATTGGTTATTGACCGGAGACATGTCTCGGTCATGTCTACATTGTTCTCGAACCCGTAGGGTCCGCACGCTTAACGTTACGATGACAGTTTCATTATGAGTTTATATATTTTGATGTACCGAAGTTTGTTCGGAGTCCCGGATGTGATCACGGACATGACGAGGAGTCTCGAAATGGTCGAGACATAAAGATTGATATATTGGAAGCCTATGTTTGGACATCGGAAGTGTTCCGGGTGAAATCGGCATTTCGCCACGTGGGACCTCGCCGGAATCGCCCCTCCGGCCATGAACGAGCACGAGATTGGGCGTGCCCGACAGCGCGGGAGATGGCTCGTCAGACGGTGGTCGTAATAGACACTTGAGAGGCCAGGAACATTATCGGCGCTGACGTCAGGCGGCGGCCGGAGCTCGACCTCGCGGCAAATGGCGCTAGGTACGGCCAAACAAGCAAGGGGAGGGGAAAACGAACGGCGGCTCACAGTGGAGCTGTAGGGATGGCAGCGGGCTCGTGGTGGTGCTTCAGGCAGCGAGGCCAGGGCGAAAATGGCGACGGCGACGCGAATCCCGACGAGGTCGGGGAGGCGGCAGCAGCGAGCTTCAGGATCGAGCTCCAGGAGGCGGCTTGGTGCTCCTCGGGTAGCGAGGCGGCACAGGAGGACGGACTTGGCACCGGCGACGGCGTGGATGCAGTCGGATTCGTCCGGGAATAGGAAGGGGCGGTGAAGGCCGGCCGAACTTGCTCGTTGGTGCGGTGGAGGTCGGGGCTGAAGGACGTGGAGGCGCGAATCCGGCCAAGTCCTGGGCGGGGACGATGGCGCAAGGACGGGGGGAGTAGTTGTGGGGCGGAGGCGACAGTTCCTCGGGGGCAGGCGCACCGGCGTGGGTGGGGCTCCGGCGCAGGGAGTGTGGCAGCGCTGGAGAAACGAGAGGCAGTGGGGAGGGGATCGTGCGGGAGGAGTGGGGGTCGGTTAGGGTTCTAGGGGTGGGGAGGGCCATATAGGCCAGGGGCGACTGGGCCGGCCAGCTGAGCCATTCGGCCCAGTGGAGGGGGGCTTTTCAATCCTTTTTTTGTTTACCATTTGGTCTTTCTTTTTATTTAATGTTCTTTTCTATTTTATTAAATTTTAGCTTTTATAAAATACAAAGTTGTACCTAAAAGTGTATTAATAATTATGCCCCTACCACAATTAGCCTCGCACCTAAAACAAAATAGTTTTAACTGTTTATTATTTTAAAATCATTTAAATAATTGTTTTGCTACTTTTTTTATTTAGTTTAGTGCATTTAAACATTTCACAACGACTTGGTTTCTCCACCCATATTACTTAAGAATTATTCATCACATCCAGAACATTTTAGTTTTAATATTTGAAAACTTTTATCATATGACTTGACTATGAATTTGAATTCAAACGAGATTTGAATCATCGCGAGATTATCAACAATAATCGTGGTGATGTGGCATCATTACCTGGGAATTACTGTAGCATAATTACCTGGGCATCACACATATAGAGTGCAAGGGGTAGCTCGAGAGTTGTCGGACGTACTGTGGTGGAGTCCGCGCCTGCGACCACGTTCGGCGATGAGCACGGTGAAGGAAATATGCCCTAGAGGCAATAATAAAGTTATTGTTTATTTCCTTATTTCATGATAAATGTTTATTATTCATGCTAGAATTGTATTAACCGGAAACATAATACATGTGTGAATACATAGACAAACAGAGTGTCACTAGTATGCCTCTACTTGACTTGCTCGTTGATCGAAGATGCTTATGTTTCCTAGCCATAGACATGAGTTGTCATTTGATTAACGGGATCACATCATTAGGAGAATGATGTGATTGAGACCCATTCCATTAGCTTAGCACTTGATCGTTTAGTTTGTTGCTATTGCTTTCTTCATAACTTATACATGTTCCTATGACTATGAGATTATGCAACTCCTGTTTACCATAGGAACACTTGGTGTGCTACCAAACATCACAACATAACTGGATGATTATAAAGGTGCTATACAGGTGTCTCTGAAGGTACTTGTTGGGTTGGCGTATTTCGAGATTAGGATTTGTTACTCCGATTGTCGGCGAGGTATCTCTGGGCCCTCCCGGTAATGCACATCACTTAAGCCTTGCAAGCAATGCAACTAATGATTTAGTTGCGAGATGATGTATTACGGAACGAGTAAAGAGACTTGCCAATAACGAGATTGAACTAGGTATTGAGATACCGACGATCGAATCTCGGGCAAGTAACATACCGATGACAAAGGGAACAACGTATGTTGTTGTGCGTGTGACCGATAAAGATCTTCGTAGAATATGTAGGAGCCAATATGAGCATCCAGGTTCCGCTATAGGTTATGGTCTGAAGACGTGTCTCGGTCATGTCTACATTGTTCTCGAACCCGTAGGGTCCGCACGCTTAACGTTACGATGACAGTTTCATTATGAGTTTATATATTTTGATGCACTGAAGGTTGTTCGGGTACCGGATATGATCACGGACATGACGAGGAGTCTCGAAATGGTCGAGACATAAGGATCGATATATTGGACGGCTATATTCGGACACCGTAAGTGTTTCGGGTGATTTCGGAGAAAACTGGAGTGCCGGAAGGGTTACCGGAACCCCCCGGAGAAGTATTGGGCCTTAGTGGGCCTGAGGAGAGAGAGAGGGTAGCAGCCCAGGAGGTGGCGCACCCCTCCCATGACGAGTCCGAATTGGACTAGGGGAGGGGGGCGCGGTCCCTCTTTCCCTCTCCCTCTCCTTCTCTTTCCTTCCCCTTCTCTTTTCCTAGTTGGACTAGGAAAGGGGAGTCCTACTCCTACTAGGAGGAGGACTCCCCCCTCCTTGGTGCGCCCCAAGGACCGGCCGGTCTCCCCCCTTGCTCCTTTATATATGGGGGCAGGGGGCACCTCTAGACACACAAGTTGATCTTCGTGATCGTTCTCTTAGCCGTGTGCGGTGCCCCCCCTCCACCATAATCCTCGACAATATTGTACCGGTGCTTGGGCGAAGCCCTGCGACGGTAGAATATCAAGATCGTCACCACGCCGTCATGCTGACGGAACTCTTCCCCGACACTTTGCTGGTTCGGAGTCCAGGGATCGTCATCGAGCTGAACGTGTGCTTGAACTCGGAGGTGCCGTAGTTTCGGTGCTTGATCGGTCGGGCCGTGAAGACGTACGACTACATCAACCGCGTTGTGCTAACGCTTCTGCTTCCGGTCTACGAGGGTACGTAGACAACACTCTCCCCTCTCATTGCTATGCATCACCATGATCTTGCGTGTGCGTAGGAAATTTTTTGAAATTACTACGTTCCCCAACAGTGGCATCCGAGCCAGGTTTTACGCGTTGATGTAATATGCACGAGTAGAACACAAGTGAGTTGTGGGCGATATAAGTCATACTGCTTACCAACATGTCATACTTTGGTTCGGCGGTATTGTTGGATGAAGCGGCCCGGACCGACATTACGCATACGCTTACGCGAGACTGGTTCTACCGACATGCTTTGCACACAGGTGGCTGGCGGGTGTCAGTTTCTCCAACTTTAGTTGAATCGAGTGTGGCTACGTCGGTCCTTGCGAAGGTTAAAACAGCACCAACTTGACAAACTATAGTTGTGGTTTTGATGCGTAGGTAAGAACGGTTCTTGCTAAGCCCGTAGCAGCCACGTAAAACTTGCAACAACAAAGTAGAGGATGTCTAACTTGTTTTTGCAGGGCATGTTGTGATGTGATATGGTCAAGACATGATGCTAAATTTTATTGTATGAGATGATCATGTTTTGTAACAGAGTTATCGGCAACTGGCAGAAGCCTTATGGTTGTCTCTTTATTGCATAAGATGCAAGCACCAAATAATTGCTTTACTTTATCGCAGTGCGATAGCAATAGTTGCAAGAGAAATAGTTGGCGATACGACCATGTGACGACACATTGATATAGATCAAGATGATGGAGATCATGGTGTCATGCCGGTGACGATGGTGATCATGATGGTGCTTCGGAGATGGAGATCATAAGCACAAGATGATGATGGCCATATCATATCACTTATATTGATTGCATGTGATATTTATCTTTTATGCATCTTATCTTGCTTTGATTGACGGTAGCATTATAAGATGATCTCTCACTAAATTTCAAGATAAAAGTGTTCTCCCTGAGTATGCACCGTTGCCAAAGTTCGTCGTGCCCAGACACCACGTGATGATCGGGTGTGATAAGCTCTACGTCCATCTACAACGGGTGCAAGCCAGTTTTGCACAGGCAGAATACTCAGGTTAAACTTGACGAGCCTAGCATATGCAGAGATGGCCTCGGAACACTGAGACCGAAAGGTTGAGCGTGAATCATATAGTAGATATGATGAACATATTGATGTTCACCATTGAAAGCTACTCCATTTCACGTGATGATCGGTTATGGTTTAGTTGATTTGGATCACGTGATCACTTAGAAGATTAGAGGGATGTCTTTCTAAGTGGGAGTTCTTAAGTAATATGATTAATTGAACTTAAATTTATCATGAACTTAGTCCTGGTAGTATTAGCATATCTATGTTGTAGATCAATAGCTCGCGTTTAGCTCCCCTGTTTTATTTTTGATATGTTCCTAGAGAAAACTAAGTTGAAAAATGTTAGTAGCAATGATGCAGATTGGATCCGTGATCTGAGGTTTATCCTCATTGCTGCACAGAAGAATTATGTCCTTAATGCACCGCTAGGTGACAGACCTATTACAGGAGCAGATGAAGACGTCATGAACGTTTGGCTAGCTCAATATGATGACTACTTGATAGTTTAGTGCTGAAGGAAATATGCCCTAGAGGCAATAATAAAGTTATTATTTATTTCCTTATATCATGATAAATGTTTATTATTCATGCTAGAATTGTATTATCCGGAAAACATAATACTTGTGTGAATACATAGACAAACTAAACGTCACTAGTGTGCCTCTACTTGACTAGCTCGTTAATCAAAGATGGTTATGTTTCCTAACCATAGACATGTGTTGTCATTTGATTAACGGGATCACATCATTAGGAGAATGATGTGATTGACATGACCCATTCCATTAGCTTAGGACCCGATCGTTTAGTATGTTGCTATTGCTTTCTTCATGACTTATACATGTTCCTCTTACTATGAGATTATGCAACTCCCGTTTGCTGGAGGAACACTTTGTGTGCTACCAAACGTCACAATGTAACTGGGTGATTATAAAGGAGCTCTATAGGTGTCTCCAAAGGTACATGTTGGGTTGGCGTATTTCAAGATTAGGATTTGTCACTCCGATTGTCGGAGAGGTATCTCTGGGCCCTCTCGGTAATGCACATCACATAAGCCTTGCAAGCATTGCAACTAATGAGTTAGTTGCGAGATGATGTATTACGAAACGAGTAAAGAGACTTGCCGGTAACAAGATTGAACTTGGTATTGAGATACCGACGATCGAATCTCAGGCAAGTAACATACCGATGACAAAGGGAACAAAGTATGTTGTCATGCGGTCTGGCCGATAAAGATCTTCATAGAATATGTAGGAGCCAATATGAGCATCCAGGTTACGCTATTGGTTATTGACCGGAGACATGTCTCGGTCATGTCTACATTGTTCTCGAACCCATAGGGTCCCCACGCTTAACGTTACGATGACAGTTTCGTGATGAGTTTATATATTTTGTTGTACCGAAGTTTGTTCGGAGTCCCGGATGTGATCACGGACATGACGAGGAGTCTCGAAATGGTCGGGACATAAAATTGATATATTGGAAGCCTATGTTTGGACATCGGAAGTGTTCCGGGTGAAATCGGCATTTTACCGGAGTACTGGGAGGTTACCGGAA
>NC_041388.1:71121348-71146797 GCF_002162155.2 Triticum dicoccoides
ATCTAACTAGGGAAAGGGGGGAGTCCTACTCCTGGTAGGAGTAGGACTCCTCCTACGCGCCTCCTCCTAGGGCTGGCCGCACCCCCCCCTTGCTCCTTTATATACGTGGGCAGGGGGGCACCTCTAGACACACAAGTTGATCTTCAAGATCGTTCTCTTAGCCGTGTGCGGTGCCCCCTCCACCATAGTCCTCGATAATATTGTAGTGGTGCTTAGGCGAAGCCCTGCGACAGTAGAACATCAAGATCGTCACCACGCCGTCGTGCTGACGGAACTCTTCCCCGACACTTTGTTGGATCGGAGTCTGGGGATCGTCATCGAGCTGAACGTGTGCTAGAACTCGGAGGTGTCGGAGTTTCGGTGCTTGATCAGTCAGGCCGTGAAGACGTACGACTACATCAACCGCGTTGTCATAACGCTTCCGCTGTCGGTCTACGAGGGTATGTAGATTACACTCTCCCCTATCGTTGCTATGCATCACCATGATCTTGCGTGTGCGTAGGAAAATTTTGAAATTACTACGTTCCCCAACAGTGGTATTAGAGCCGAGGTTTTATGTGTTGATGTTATATGCACGAGTAGAACACAAGTGAGTTGTGGGGGATATAAGTCATACTGCTTACCAGCATGTCATACTTTGGTTCGGCGGTATTGTTGGATGAAGCGGCCCGGACCGACATTATGCGCACGCTTACGCGAGACTGGTTCTACCGACGTGCTTTGCACACAGGTGGCTGGCGGGTGTCAGTTCCTCCAACTTTAGTTGAACCAAGTGTGGCTACGCCCGTTCCTTGCGAAGGTTAAAACAGCACCAACTTGACAAACTATCGTTGTGGTTTTGATGCGTAGGTAAGATTGGTTCTTGCTTAAGCCCGTAGCATCCACGTAAAACTTGCAACAACAAAGTAGAGGACGTCTAACTTGTTTTTGCAGGGCATGTTGTGATGTGATATGGTCAAGACATGATGCTAAATTTTATTGTATGAGATGATCATGTTTTGTAACCAAGTTATCGGCAACTGGCAGGAGCCATATGGTTGTCGCTTTATTGTATGCAATGCAATTGCGCTGTAATGCTTTACTTTATCACTAAGTGGTAGCGATAGTCATGGAAGCATAAGATTGACGAGACGACAACGATGCTACGATGGTGATCAAGGTGTCGCGCCGGTGACGATGGTGATCATGACGGTGCTTTGACGATGGAGATCACAAGCACAAGATGATGATGGCCATATCATATCACTCATATTGATTGCATGTGATGTTTATCTTTGATGCATCTTACCTTGCTTTGATTGACGGTAGCATTTTAAGATGATCTCTCACTAATTATCAAGAAGTGTTCTCCCTGAGTATGCACTGTTGCGAGAGTTCTTCGTGCTGAGACACCACGTGATGATATGGTGTGATAGGCTCTACGTTCAAATACAACGGGTGCAAAACAGTTGCACACGCGGAATACTCAGGTTATACTTGACGAGCCAAGCATATACAGATATAGCCTCGGAACACGGAGACCGAAAGGTCGAGCGTGAATCATATAGTAGATATGATCAACATAGTGATGTTCACCAATGAAACTACTCCATCTCACATGATGATCGGACATGGTTTAGTTGATTTGGATCACGTGATCACTTAGAGGATTAGAGGTATGTTTATCTAAGTGGGAGTTCTTTAGTAATATGATTAATTGAACTTAAATTTATCATGAACTTAGTACCTGATAGTATCTTGCTTGTTTATGTTTGATTGTAGATAGATGGCCCGTGCTGTTGTTCCGTTGAATTTTAATGCGTTCCTTGAGAAAGCAAAGTTGAACGATGATGGTAGCAATTACACGGACTGGGTCCGTAACTTGAGGATTATCCTCATTGTTGCACAGAAGAATTACGTCCTGGAAGCACCGCTGGGTGCCAGGCCTGCTGCTGGAGTAACACCAGATGTTATGAACGTCTGGCAGAGCAAAGCTGATGACTACTCGATAGTTCAATGTGCCATGCTTTACGGCTTAGAATCGGGACTTCAACGACGTTTTGAACGTCATGGAGCATATGAGATGTTCCAGGAGTTGAAGTTAATATTTCAAGCAAATGCCCAGATTGAGAGATATGAAGTCTCCAATAAGTTCTATAGCTGCAAGATGGATGAGAACAGTTCTGTCAGTGAGCATATACTCAAAATGTCTGGGTATAATAATCACTTGATTCAATTGGGAGTTAATCTTCCAGATGATTGCGTCATTGACAGAATTCTCCAATCACTTCCACCTAGCTACAAGAGCTTCGTTATGAACTATAATATGCAAGGGATGAATAAGACAATTCCCGAGCTCTTCGCAATGCTGAAAGCTGCGGAGGTAGAAATCAAAAAGGAGCATCAAGTGTTGATGGTCAACAAGACCACTAGTTTCAAGAAAAAGGGCAAAGGGAAGAAGAAGGGGAACTTCCAAATGAACAGCAAGCAAGTTGCTACTCAGGAGAAGAAACCCAAATCTGGACCTAAGCCTGAAATTGAGTGCTTCTACTGCAAGCAGACTGGTCACTGGAAGCGGAACTGCCCCAAGTATTTGGCGGATAAGAAGGATGGCAAGGTGAACAAAGGTATATGTGATATACATGTTATTGATGTGTACCTTACTAATGCTCGAAGTAGCACCTGGGTATTTGATACTGGTTTTGTTGCTAATATTTGCAAGTCGAAACAGGGACTACGGATTAAGCGAAGATTGGCTAAGGATGAGGTGACGATGAGCGTGGGAAATGGTTCCAAAGTCGATGTGATCGCGGTCGGCACGCTACCTCTACATCTACCTTCGGGATTAGTATTAGACCTAAATAATTGTTATTTGGTGCCAGCGTTAAGCATGAACATTATATCTGGATCTTGTTTGATGCGAGACGGTTATTCATTTAAATCAGATAATAATGGTTGTTCTATTTATATGAGTAATATCTTTTATGGTCATGCACCCTTGAAGAGTGGTCTATTCTTATTAAATCTCGATAGTAGTGACACACATATTCATAATGTTGAAGCCAAAAGATGCAGAGTTGATAATGATAGTGCAACTTATTTGTGGCACGGCCGTTTAGGTCATATCGGTGTAAAGCGCATGAAGAAACTTCATACTGATGGACTTTTGGAACCACTTGATTATGAATCACTTGGTACTTGCAAACTGTGCCTTATGGGCAAGATGACCAAAACACCGTTCTCCGGTACTATGGAGAGAGCAACAGATTTGTTGGAAATCATACATACAGATGTATGTGGCCCGATGAATGTTGAGGCTCGTGGCGGATATCGTTATTTTCTCACCTTCACAGATGACTTAAGCAGATATGGGTATATCTACTTAATGAAACATAAATCTGAAACATTTGAAAAGTTCAAAGAATTTCAGAGTGAAGTTGAAAATCATCGTAACAAGAAAATAAAATTCCTACGATCTGATCGTGGAGGAGAATATTTGAGTTACGAGTTTGGTGTACATTTGAAACAATGCAGAATAGTTTCGTAACTCACGCCACCCGGAACACCACAGCGTAATGGTGTGTCCGAACGTCGTAATCGTACTTTACTAGATATGGTGCGATCTATGATGTCTCTTACTGGTTTGCCGCTATCATTTTGGGGTTATGCTTTAGAGACGGCCGCATTCACGTTAAATAGGGCACCATCAAAATCCGTTGAGACGACGCCTTATGAACTGTGGTTTGGCAAGAAACCAAATCTGTCGTTTCTGAAAGTTTGGGGCTGCGATGCTTATGTGAAAAAGCTTCAACCTGATAAGCTCGAACCCAAATCGGAGAAATGTGTCTTCATAGGATATCCAAAGGAAACTATTGGATACACCTTCAATCACAGATCCGAAGGCAAGACTTTTGTTGCTAAATTCAGAAACTTTCTAGAGAAGGAGTTTCTCTCGAAAGAAGTGAGTGGGAGGAAAGTAGAGCTTGATGAGGTAACTGTACCTGCTCCCTTATTGGAAAGTAGTATATCACAGAAACCAGTTTCTGTGACAACTACACCAATTAGTGAGGAAGCTAATGATGATGATCATGAAACTTCAGAACAAGATACTACTGAACCTCGTAGATCAACCAGAGTAAGATCCGCACTAGAGTGGTACACTAATCCTTTTTTGGAAGTCATGCTACTAGATCATGATGAACCTACGAACTATGCAGAAGCGATGGTGAGCCCAGATTCCGCAAAATGGCTTGAAGCCATGAAATCTGAGATGGGATCCATGTATGAGAACAAAGTGTGGACTTTGGTTGACTTGCCCAATGATCGGCAAGCAATTGAGAATAAATGGATCTTCAAGAAGAAGACTGACGCTGACGGTAATGTTACTGTCTACAAAGCTCGACTTGTCCCAAAAGGTTTTTGACAAGTTCAAGGGATTGACTACGATGGGACCTTCTCACCCGTAGCGATGCTTAAGTCTGTCAGAATCATGTTAGCAATTGTCTAATTTTATGATTATGAAATTTGGCAGATGGATGTCAAAACTGCATTCCTGAATGGATTTCTGGAAGAAGAGTTGTATATGATGCAACCAGAAGGTTTTGTCGATCCAAAGGGAGCTAACAAAGTGTGCAAGCTCCAGCGATCCATTTATGGACTGGTGCAAGCCTCTCGGAGTTGGAATAAACGCTTTGATAATGTGATCAAAGCATTTGGTTTTGTACAGACTTTTGGAGAAGCCTGTATTTAGAAGAAAGTGAGTGGGAGCTCTGTAGCATTTCTGATATTATATGTAGATGACATATTACTAATCGGAAATGATATAGAATTTCTGGATAGCATAAAGGGATACATGAATAAGAGTTTTTCAATGAAAGACCTTGGTGAAGCTGCATACATATTGGGCATTAAGATCTATAGAGATAGATCAAGACGCTTAATTGGACTTTCAGAAAGCACATACCTTGACAAAGTTTTGAAGAAGTTCAAAATGAATCAAGCAAAGAAAGGATTCTTGCATGTGTTACAAGGTGTGATATTGAGTAAGACTCAATGCCCGACCACTGCAGATGATAGAGAGAAAATGAAAGATGTTCCCTATGCTTCAGCCATAGGCTCTATCATGTATGCAATGCTGTGTACCAGACCTGATGTATGTCTTGCTATAAGTCTAGCAGGGAGGTACCAAAGTAATCCAGGAGTGGATCACTAGACAGCGGTCAAGAACATCCTGAAATACCTGAAAAGGACTAAGGATATGTTTCTCATATATGGAGGTGACAAAGAGCTCATCATGAATGGTTACGTTGATGCAAGCTTTGAAACTGATCCGGACGATTCTAAATCGCAAACCAGATACGTGTTTACATTAAACGGTGGAGCTTTCAGTTGGTGCAGCTCTAAACAAAGCGTTGTGGAGGGATCTACATGTGAAGCAGAGTACATAGCTGCTTCGGAAGCAGCAAACGAAGGAGTTTGGATGAAGGAGTTCATATCCGATCTAGGTGTCATACCTAGTGCATCGGGTCCAATGAAAATCTTTTGTGACAATACTGGTGCAATTGCCTTGCCAAAGGAATCCAGATTTCACAAGAGAACCAAGCACATCAAGAGACGCTTCAATTCCATCCGGGATCTAGTCCAGGTGGGAGACATGGAGATTTGCAAGATATATACGGATCTGAATGTAGCAGACCCGTTGACTAAGCCTCTTCCACAAGCAAAACATGATCAGCACCAAAGCTCCATGGGTGTTAGAATCATTACTGTGTAATCTAGATTATTGACTCTAGTGCAAGTGGGAGACTGAAGGAAATATGCCCTAGAGGCAATAATAATGTTATTATTTATTTCCTTATATCATGATAAATGTTTATTATTCATGCTAGAATTGTATTATCCGGAAACATAATACTTGTGTGAATACATAGACAAACTAAATGTCACTAGTGTGCCTCTACTTGACTAGCTCGTTAATCAAAGATGGTTATGTTTCCTAACCATAGACATGTGTTGTCATTTGATTAACGGGATCACATCATTAGGAGAATGATGTGATTGACATGACCCATTCCAATAGCTTAGCACCCGATCGTTTAGTATGTTGCTATTGCTTTCTTCATGACTTATACATGTTCCTATGACTATGAGATTATGCAACTCCCGTTTGCCGGAGGAACACTTTGTGTGCTACCAAACGTCACAGCGTAACTGGGTGATTATAAAGGAGCTCTACAGGTGTCTCCAAAGGTACATGTTGGGTTGGTGTATTTCGAGATTAGGATTTGTCACTCCGATTGTCGGAGAGGTATCTCTGGGCCCTCTCGGTAATGCACATCACATAAGCCTTCCAAGCATTGCAACTAATGAGTTAGTTGCGAGATGATGTATTACAAAACAAGTAAAGAGACTTGCCGGTAACAAGATTGAACTAGGTATTGAGATACCGATGATCGAATGTCGGGCAAGTAACATACCGATGACAAAGGGAACAACGTATGTTGTTATGCGGTTTGACCGATGAAGATCTTTGTAGAATATGTAGGAGCCAATATGAGAGCATCCAGGTTCCGCTATTGGTTATTGACCGGAGACATGTCTTGGTCATGTCTACATTGTTCTCGAACCCGTAGGGTCCGCACGCTTAACATTACGATGACAGTTTCATTATGAGTTTATATATTTTGATGTACCGAAGTTTGTTCGGAGTCCCGGATGTGATCACGGACATGACGAGGAGTCTCAAAATGGTCGAGACATAAAGATTGATATATTGGAAGCCTATGTTTGGACATCGGAAGTGCTCCGGGTGAAATCGGCATTTCGCCACGTGGGACCTCGCCGGAATCGCCCCTCCGGCCATGAACGAGCACGAGATTGGGCGTGTCCGACAACCCGGGAGATGGCTCGTCAGACGGTGGTCGTAATAGGAACTTGAGAGGCCAGGAACGTTATCGGCGGTGACGTCAGGCGGCAGCCGGAGCTCGACCTCGCGGCAAACGGCGCTAGGTACGGCCAAACAAGCAAGTGGAGGGGAAAACGAACGGCGGCTCACAGTGGAGCTATAGGGATGGCAGCGGGCTCGTGGTGGTGCTTGAGGCAGCGAGGCCAGGGCGAAAATGGCGACGGCGACGCGAATCCCGACGAGGTCGGGGAGGCGGCAGCAGCGAGCTTCAGGATGGAGCTCTAGGAGGCGGCTTGGTGCTCCTCGGGCAGCGAGGCGGCACAGGAGGACGGACTTGGCACCGGCGACGGCGTTGATGCAGTCGGATTCGTCCGAGAACAGGAAGGGGCGGTGAAGGCCGGACGGACTTGCTCGTTGGTGCGGTGGAGGTCGGGGCTGAAGGACGCGGAGGCGCGAATCCGGCCAAGTCCTGGGCGGGGACGGTGGCGCAAGGACGGGGGGAGTAGTTGTGGGGCGGAGGCGATGGTTCCTCTGGGGCAGGCGCACCGGTGTGGGTGGGGCTCCGGCGCAGGGAGCGTGGCGGCGCTGGAGAAACGAGAGGCAGTGGGGAGGGGATCGTGCGTGAGGAGTGGGGGTCGGTTAGGGTTCCAGGGGTGGGGAGGGCCATATAGGCCAGGGGCGACTGGGCCGGCTAGCTGAGCCATTCGGCCCAGTGGAGGGGGGCTTTTCAATCCTTTTTTTTGTTTACCATTTTGTCTTTCTTTTAATTTAATGTTCTTTTCTATTTTATTAAATTTTAGCTTTTATAAAATACAAAGTTGTACCTAAAAGTGTATTAATAATTATGCCCCTACCACAATTAGCCTCGCACCTAAAACAAAAAAGTTTGTAACTGTTTATTATTTTAAAATCATTTAAATAATTGTTTTGCTACTTTTTTTATTTAGTTTAGTGCATTTAAACATTTCACAACGACTTGGTTTCTCCACCCATATTACTTAAGAATTATTCATCACATCCAGAACATTTTAGTTTTAATATTTGAAAACTTTTATCATCTGACTTGACTTTGAATTTGAATTCGAACGAGATTTGAATCATCGAGAGATTATCAACAATAATCGTGGTGATGTGGCATCATTACCTGGGAATTACTGTAGCATAATTACCTGGGCATCACACATATAGAGTGCAAGGGGCAGCTCGAGAGTTGTCGGACGTACTGTGGTGGAGTCCGCGCCTGCGACCATGTTCGGCGATGAGCACGGCGAAGGAAATATGCCCTAGAGGCAATAATAAAGTTATTGTTTATTTCCTTATTTCATGATAAATGTTTATTATTCATGCTAGAATTGTATTAACCGGAAACATAATACATGTGTGAATACATAGACAAACAGAGTGTCACTAGTATGCCTCTACTTGACTTGCTCGTTGATCGAAGATGGTTATGTTTCCTAGCCATAGACATGAGTTGTCATTTGATTAACGGGATCACATCATTAGGCGAATGATGTGATTGAGACCCATTCCATTAGCTTAGCACTTGATCGTTTAGTTTGTTGCTATTGCTTTCTTCATAACTTATACATGTTCCTATGACTATGAGATTATGCAACTCCCGTTTACCGAAGGAACACTTGGTGTGCTACCAAACATCACAACATAACTGGATGATTATAAAGGTGCTATACAGGTGTCTCTGAAGGTACTTGTTGGGTTGGCGTATTTCGAGATTAGGATTTGTTACTCCGATTGTCGGAGAGGTATCTCTGGGCCCTCTCGGTAATGCACATCACTTAAGCCTTGCAAGCAATGCAACTAATGAGTTAGTTGCGAGATGATCTATTACGGAACGAGTAAAGAGACTTGCCGATAACGAGATTGAACTAGGTATTGAGATACCGACGATCGAATCTCGGGCAAGTAACATACCGATGACAAAGGGAACAACGTATGTTGTTGTGCGGTCTGACCGATAAAGATCTTCGTAGAATATGTAGGAGCCAATATGAGCATCCAGGTTCCGCTATAGGTTATTGTCTGAAGACGTGTCTCGGTCCTGTCTACATTGTTCTCGAACCCGTAGGGTCCGCACGCTTAATGTTACGATGACAGTTTCATTATGAGTTTATATATTTTGATGTACCGAAGGTTGTTCGGAGTCCTGGATATGATCACGGACATGACGAGGAGTCTCGAAATGGTCGAGACATAAGGATCGATATATTGGACGGCTATATTCGGACACCGGAAGTGTTTCGGGTGATTTCGGAGAAAACCGGAGTGCCGGAAGGGTTACCGGAACCCCCCGGGGAAGTATTAGGCCTTAGTGGGCCTGAGGAGAGAGAGAGGGTAGCAGCCCAGGAGGTGGCGCACCCCTCCCATGAGGAGTCCGAATTGGACTAGGGGAGGGGGGCGGGGCCCCTCTTTCCCTCTCCCTCTCCTTCTCTTTCCTTCCCCTTCTCTTTTCCTAGTTGGACTAGGAAAGGGGAGTCCTACTCCTACTAGGAGGAGGACTCCCCCCTCCTTGGTGCGCCCCAAGGACCGGCCGGCCTCCCCCCTTGCTCCTTTATATACGGGGGCAGGGGGCACCTCTAGACACACAAGTTGATCTTCGTGATCGTTCTCTTAGCCGTGTGCGGTGCCCCCCCCCTCCACCATAATCCTCGATAATATTGTAGCGGTGCTTAGGCGAAGCCCTGCGATGGTAAAACATCAAGATCGTCACCACGCCGTCGTGCTGACGGAACTCTTCCCCGACACTTTGCTGGTTCGGAGTCCGGGGATCGTCATCGAGCTGAACGTGTGCTTGAACTCGGAGGTGCCGTAGTTTCGGTGCTTGATCGGTCGGGCCGTGAAGACGTACGACTACATCAACCGCGTTGTGCTAACGCTTCTTCTTCCGGTCTACGAGGGTACGTAGACAACACTCTCCCCTCTCATTGCTATGCATCACCATGATCTTGCGTGTGCGTAGGAAATTTTTTGAAATTACTACGTTCCCCAACAGTGGCATCCGAGCCAGGTTTTACGCGTTGATGTAATATGCACGAGTAGAACACAAGTGAGTTGTGGGCGATATAAGTCATACTCCTTACCAACATGTCATACTTTGGAGACGGCCGCATTCATGTTAAATAGGGCACCATCAAAATCCGTTGAGACGACGCCTTATGAACTGTGGTTTGGCAAGAAACCAAAGTTGTCGTTTCTGAAAGTTTGGGGCTACGATGCTTATGTGAAAAAGCTTCAACCTGATAAGCTCGAACCCAAATCGGAGAAATGTGTCTTCATAGGATATCCAAAGGAAACTATTGGATACACCTTCTATCACAGATCCGAAGGCAAGACTTTTGTTGCTAAATTCGGAAACTTTCTAGAGAAGGAGTTTCTCTCGAAAGAAGTGAGTGGGAGAAAAGTAGAGCTTGATGAGGTAACTGTACCTGCTCCCTTATTGGAAAGTAGTATATCACAGAAACCAGTTTCTGTGACAACTACACCAATTAGTGAGGAAGCTAATGATGATGATCATGAAACTTCAGAACAAGATACTACTGAACCTCGTTGATCAACCAGAGTAAGATCCGCACTAGAGTGGTACGCTAATCCTTTTCTGGAAGTCATGCTACTAGATCATGATGAACCTACGAACTATGCAGAAGCGATGGTGAGCCCAGATTCCGCAAAATGGCTTGAAGCCATGAAATCTGAGATGGGATCCATGTATGAGAACAAAGTGTGGACTTTGGTTGACTTGCCCAATGATCGGCAAGCAACTGAGAATAAATGGATCTTCAAGAAGAAGACTGACGCTAACGGTAATGTTACTGTCTACAAAGCTCGACTTGTCGCAAAAGGTTTTCGACAAGTTCAAGGGATTGACTACGATGAGACCTTCTCACCCGTAGCGATGCTTAAGTCTGTCAGAATCATGTTAGCAGTTGCCGCATTTTATGATTATGAAATTTGGCAGATGGATGTCAAAACTGCATTCCTGAATGGATTTCTGGAAGAAGAGTTGTATATGATGAAACCAGAAGGTTTTGTCAATCCAAAGGGAGCTAACAAAGTGTGCAAGCTCCAGCGATCCATTTATGGACTGGTGCAAGCCTCTCGGAGTTGGAATAAACGCTTTGATAATGTGATCAAAGCATTTGGTTTTGTACAGACTTTTGGAGAAGCCTGTATTTACAAGAAAGTGAGTGGGAGCTCTGTAGCTTTTCTGATATTATATGTAGATGACATATTACTAATCGGAAATGATATAGAATTTCTGGATAGCATAAAGGGATACATGAATAAGAGTTTTTCAATGAAAGACCTCGGTGAAGCTGCATACATATTGGGCATTAAGATCTGTAGAGATAGATCAAGACGCTTAATTGGACTTTCACAAAGCACATACCTTGACAAAGTTTTGAAGAAGTTCAAAATGGATCAAGCAAAGAAAGGATTCTTGCATGTGTTACAAGGTGTGATATTGAGTAAGACTCAATGCCCGACCACAGTAGAAGATAGAGAGAAAATGAAAGATGTTCCCTATGCTTCAGCCATAGGCTCTATCATGTATGCAATGCTGTGTGCCAGACCTGATGTATGTCTAGCTATAAGTCTAGCAGGGAGGTACCAAAGTAATCCAGGAGTGGATCACTAGACATCGGTCAAGAACATCCTGAAATACCTGAAAAGGACTAAGGATATGTTTCTCATATATGGAGGTGACAAAGAGCTCATCGTGAATGGTTACGTTGATGCAAGCTTTGACACTGATCCGGACGATTCTAAATCGCAAACCGGATATGTGTTTACATTAAACGGTGGAGCTGTCGGTTGGTGCAGTTCTAAACAAAGCGTTGTGGCGGGATCTACATGTGAAGCAGAGGACATAGATGCTTCGGAAGCAGCAAACGAAGGAGTTTGGATGAAGGAGTTCATATCCGATCTAGGTGTCATACCTAGTGCATCGGGTCCAATGAAAATCTTTTGTGACAATACTGGTACAATTGCCATGCCAACGGAATCCAGATTTCACAAGAGAACCAAGCACATCAAGAGACGCTTCAATTCCATCCGGGATCTAGTCCAGGTGGGAGACATAGAGATTTGCAAGATACATACGGATCTGAATGTAGCAGACCTGTTGAGGATATTACTGCTGGGCGTAAACCGGCCTATCTGGGTCGAGTCAACTTCATCAGTAGTTCTAGAAGTGATAAAGCCCAAGAAGGCAGATGAGGGCCTAAGGCCCGTAGCCGGTTCAAGACTTGTAGCTGTAAACCGGAAGTTGTATATAAGCTTGTATTGTAAGTTAGGAATAAGGAGAGACCAACCCGGATACGAATATCGATCGGTGTTGGGACTCTGTGAACCGACGGGTGTCACCCGTCTATATAAGGGGACGACCCGGCGGCGGTTTAAGGACAACTGACAACAACTCGAGACAGAGGCGAAGCTTGTTTGCTCCCTAGTCATCGAAACCCCATCAATTCCATCACAACTAGACGTAGGCTTTTACCTTCATCGAAGGGGCCGAACTAGTATAAACTCTCTTGCGTCCCTGTGTCCGCTTTAACCCCTTCAAGCTAACCCGTCGCGATGGCTCCACGACTAAGTCCTTTCTCTAGGACATCTGCCGTGACAAAACCACGACAGTTGGTGCCCACCGTGGGGCTATCGCACAATGGTTTCCGGTTCTTGGAGGGCTGCTTTGAAGGACTCGAGGGCTACACTGTAGGTCGGATGACTAAGAGTCGTCGCGGCAAGCTCTACATTGACGACGCGGGCTGGGGCCCCGAGGCCGGTTCAATTGAGTACGGGTACCGGGTCCCCTTTGGTGGCATTCACGTTTTCATTGGCAAGATCGGTGAACCGGGCCCTGAGCCAGACATCTGCGCCGACCTCGTCGAGACGGCTCAGCATGCGCGATCCGCTCGGGTTAAACCAGCCATGAAACGTGCCTTCGTGGGAGTCATTCATGGGGGAAGTTATGAGGGTGGATCGGAATCTCGCGGCGATACCGTCGTTTATTCCGATGATGAGTCATCGACCGGAGAAACTGAATCTCTTTATCAGCTACAAGACGGCTGGATTGGGGGCTGTTCCGATGGCGACAGTATTCCGGACCCCTCTGATCTTCCCAACCGGGTTGGAATATTCATGGCCGGAACACAAGTAGCACTTCATTCTTCGACAGCTACGGCAACGATCTCTGGTTCAGCAGCAGCGACGGCTGCCGGGGCAGGAGGCCCCGTGCGCCCGCCGGCTCAGGTTCTATCAGAGCTATTTGATGCGTTGGCTGTGCTTATGGCGGAAGTTAATCCGCCAGATCAGGACGTTCACAACGCGGAGGTTGCAAAGGTAAAGGAATAGATCACCCAGGCCAAGGCGGATCTCGCGGCTGAGGACACCAGGATGGCCACAGAGCGGGCCGCTTTAGACGCACAAGCCTACATGCTTATGTTGGACCAGAGCGCGTCGCATGAAGTCATGAGGAGGAAGCACCGATACCGTTTACCTCCGGTTTTCGAGGCCAGAGACCTTTTTGACACTCTAGGACCAAGAACCGGCAATCCGCTGGAGGGAAACCGGAAAGAAGCCCCTGGGACCGGTGCACCGGTTCAGCCTCGTCAGATGGACCCGCCTCGTCAAAACACCGTTATACCTCAGGCTGCTTTAACACCTCCGGATCACTACTCCAACCCAATGGACAATCTTGTTGTCGCTGCTACACGGCTAGAGGCCATTCCAATTGAAGGTGACTCGCCGCAGGCAGTAGAGACGCGACGGGTCAAGGATCTTCTGAGGACAGCTTTGGCCCAACAGGAAGCGTACTCGTACAGCCATGACCGGATCCACTCGACCCGCTGTCCAAGCCAGAGCTATAGCAGACATATGGATGAACTAGCAGTGTCGAGTAATGAACGACGTGGAGCACCCCGTGACAACAACCCGGCGGGTGGTGCTGATAACGCTCAGGGAGTAGTGGACCGGGCCCGCGCGCGCAGGGAGGCCGAGTTAGCCACACAGCATCAGGCTCGGTAGCTCACGCTGGTTCGTCCAACCACCTTGACTGAACCTGGTGTTACTTCTAGCTCTTTGGGGGTGCCTTGCCTTATCCCTGCTTTACGCAACGTGCGCCTGCACAAGGATTTCAAAGGCCCGCGCAAGGTGCCAAATTACACGACGGATCAACCTCCAGAGACATGGGTGGAGAGCTATGAGATGGCCATGGAAATGCTTGATGTGGATGACGCGGCGTGTGCGAAATACTTCACCATGATGCTTGAAGGAACGGCCCGTACTTGGTTAAAAAGCTTGCCGGCTAATTCTATCAGTTCATGGGCCTAGTTACGAGCCTGGTTTATCAGCAATTTCAAGGATACTTGTAAACAGCCTATGTCGATAGTGGACTTAGCTGCATGCATCCAGGAGGAAGGAGAATCAACGACTCATTGGGTGCGCCGGGTTTCACAAGTGTTGCACTCCTCAGACCGCATCAACGCTGACACCGCAGTATTAACCCTAGAAGGCAACTGCCGGTTTGGGCCCCTGAAGCTGAAGTTGGGACGGATGAAGCTTCATTGCACCGACATGGGGACCCTCATGGCCGCTTTGGTGAAATATGCTGATTCTGATAGTACCAAGGATCCTGAATCTGATGATGACAAGACAGGGAAAGGGAAGAAGAACAGCAGCTCCAAAGGTCAGCAGCATCACTGGGCAGGCAATGGTGGTGGAGGCAAGCGTAAAGCGGATGGTAACATGGACTTTGTGGCTAATACCAACGCATAGGACAATGGCCAGCGACGCAAGGGTAGACCGAAAAATCGTAATGGAGCACCCAACTCTAACCCAAACCGCCTAAACTATCTGCTAAGCCAGCCCTGTCCAAGACATGGAACGAAGGAGGCGCCAGCAAACCACCTTTGGAAGGATTGCTTTATTATGCAGCAGTTCAAGAATTCTAATAATTTCCGGTATGATCACGAATCTGGCGGTGGCTCAGGATCCGGGCCGGGTTACGGTGGAGGAAGTTCCGGTTCAGGATTCAATGGTAATCCGGGCGGACATAATGGTCAAAATAGTCAGAACAACCAGGGTGGTTACAACCAACAGCAGCAACAGTCAGGTTACCAGAGCAACCCAAAGCAGTTGAGTAATGGGCAGTACCATGTCTTCACCACTAGCTTGGACAAGCGAGACCGGAAGGTTCAGAGGCGGGCGGTCAACTCTGTTGAACCGGCCATACCCCGTTATCTACGTTGGTCTGAATAGCCAATCATATCGAGCAGAGAAGATCACCCTCCCCGGGTCGATAATCCAGGTCAGTTGGCTCTGGTGGTGGCGCCTCAGGTGGGAGGTTACAAGTTCACCAAGGTGCTCATGGATGGAGGGAGCAGCATTAACATCCTGTACTATGAGACCTTCCGTTGTATGGGACTAACAGATAAGAATCTCAAACCTTCTAATACAGTATTCCACGGTGTAGTGCCTGGCAAATCAGCATATCCCGTTGGTAAGATAGCTCTGGAAGTGGCCTTTGGGGATGATCATGATTCCAGGTCGGAGACATTGATGTTTGAAGTGGTGAAAATCCAAAGTCCATATCATGCCCTGTTTGGGCGACCGGCCTACGCCAAGTTTATGGCTCGGCCCTGTTATGTGTATTTGCAGCTCAAGATGCCGGGTCACAAGGGGACAATAACGGTTCACGGAAGTCGCAAAATCGCTTTGGAGTGTGAGGAAGGAGATGCGGCCTATGCAGAGTCGGTCTGTGCCACCGAGGAGTTGAAGTATTATAAAGACAATGTTGATCCGGCAGACATGACTCCGTTGAAGAAGCCAACTACGGAGCATGATCCGGCCCTGAAGTTCAAATCAGCAGCAGAAACTAAGCTTGTTGACTTCGTACCTGGCGATTCGTCCAAGCAGTTCAGCATCAGTGCCAACTTGGATCCGAAATAGGAAAGCGCGCTCATCGAGTTCATCCGTGAGAATCGGGACATTTTTGCATGGAAGCCTTCTGACATGCCAGGTGTACCGAGGCAACTCGCTGAGCACACACTTAATGTGGATCCTAAATATAAACCGGTGAAACAGTTCCTCCGCCGGTTTAACGAAGAAAGACGCAAGGCGATTGGAGAAGAGGTAGCCAGGCTCTTAGCAGCTGGCTTTATTGTTGAAGTTTTTCACCCTAAGTGGCTTGCCAATCCGGTGCTGGTCCTCAAGAAAAACGGCACCTGGCGCATGTGTGTGGATTACACAGATCTTAATAAAGCTTGTCCAGCAGATCCTTTTGCCCTCCCCCGTATTGATCAAATTATTCATGCTACGGTGGGTTGTGAGCGTTTAAGTTTTTTGGATGCATATTCTGGCTATCATCAGATCAAAATGGCAGTTAAGGACCAGGAGAAGACGACATTTATAACTCCCTTTGGAGCCTTCTGCTATGTGTCTATGCCCTTCGGGCTCAAGAGTGCCCAGGCAACTTATCAACGGTGTGTACAAAATTGTCTTCACAAGCAAATCAGCCGTAATGTACATGCTTACGTGGATGATATCATGGTTAAGTCTAGGGAGAAGGAGACTTTGATTGATGATTTGAAGGAAACCTTTGATAACCTGAGGACATACAAGATGATGCTTAATCCGGACAAGTGTGTCTTTGGTGTACCGGCGGGCAAGCTATTGGGTTTTCTGGTGTCCAACAGGGGAATTGAGGCTAATCCGGAGAAGATCACGGCCATCACCTCCCTGGCTAAACCAAAGTGTATCAATGATGTTCAACGACTGGCCGGCCGGATTGCAGCATTAAGCCGGTTTATCAGTCGTCTTGGTGAGAAGGCAATCCCTTTGTATCAGATGTTGAAGAAGACGGATCAGTTTGTCTGGAGTTCCGCCGCTGATGAAGCGTTTGAGGACTTAAAGCCGCAATTGGCCAATCCGCCGGTGCTCGCCGCTCCCATTGACAAGGAGCCGTTGCTGCTATATGTTGCTGCCAATGCTCGGGCGGTCAGCGTGGCTATTGTGGTGGAGCGAAAGGAGGCAGGTAAGGAGCATCCGGTTCAACGACCGGTCTATTATATCAGCGAGGTACTAATCGAGTCCAAGCAAAGGTATCCGCATTGGCAGAAGCTGGTGTATGGAGTTTTTATGGCAAGCCGGAAGCTTAAACAATACTTCCAAGGGCACCCAATTACGGTGGTCAGTTTTGCTCCTTTGGGAGATATCATCCAGAACCGGGAAGCAACTGGCCGGATTGCAAAGTGGGCTATAGAGCTGGGGCCGTACGGTTTGAAGTATGTGCCTCGGACAGCGGTTAAGTCTCAAGCACTTGTTGATTTCATCAATGATTGGACGGAAATGCAAGCACCTGAAGAAAAGCCGGATCATACATATTGGACCATCCATTTTGACGGATCCAGGCAATTGGAAGGCTCGGGGGCTGGAGTCGTATTAACTTCCCCATGAGGTGATAAGTTTTGTTATGTTCTCCGCTTAATGTTCCCTTGTACTAACAATGCAACTGAGTATGAAGCCTTGCTCCATGGTCTCCGGATGGCTAAGGAGATGAATCTAAGTCGAGTTAAGTGCTTCGGTGACTCGGACCTTGTGGCTCAGCAGGTGTCTGGCACTTGGGACTCCAAGGACCCACTCATGGCAGCATATCGTCGTGAGGTGGATATTGTTGCAGGTTATTTCAAAGGCTATCAGGTGGACCACGTGGACCGGCAGAAAAATGAAGCGGCGGACGCTTTAAGCCGGTTGGGCTCTCAGCGCAAACCGGTCCCGCCCAATGTTTTTCTAGATGTGCTGCACAACCCGTCGGTCAAGATCCCTGATGAAGAGCGTGACATCGCAGCCGCCCGGTCGGCGATTTACCAGCAGGATCTTCGTCGTTATCACAGTCGCTGAGTCAGAACCAGAACCTTTCAGGAAGGAGATTTGGTGCTTCGGCTCATCCAAGATCAGACTGATATGCATAAGCTATCCCCACCTTGGGAGGGGCCTTTCGTGGTTAGCAAGAATCTGCACAATGGGTCGTACTATCTGATCGATATTCGAGAGCATAAAGACTCACGCACATCAGAGGAGGAGACCAACAGGCCGTGGAACATAGCTCATCTTCGGCCTTACTATACCTGAGCCATTGGCTATACTTATGTACATATTACGACAATGTATATATTATGATTAAATATAATAAAGCGGAACCTCAGCTAAAGCGGGGTATCTGTTCTTTACATCATGTGAGGTTACACGGAGTTGCTCTAAAGCGGCCTCCGGTTTACCCCTTGAGTTCGCTTTTTAAAAGCAGCATGTTATATCACTTGGGGGTTTGGTCGTGTCCGAACCAATACCATACCTCTTGATAGGTGAGAGCCACCAGATCACTTGGGGACTTGGTCACGTCTGAACCAGTCATGCCTCTTGATCGGCCTAAGGCCACATAATCACTTGGGGGCTTGGTCGAACCCGAACCATGACCATGCCATTTGGTCGGCATAAATGCCACTGTTTCATTTGGGGACCTGGCTGACTAGAACCATAGTTACACCTAACGGGAGCTTGGTCGTGTTTGGCCATGGTAACGCCATTTGATCATCTCAAATAAACCTTTTTTACAAACGGTTTTGTCATTGCATTTGCTTCACACTTTTTCTTTGAAGGTTTTTTTTTGCTTTTTATTGCGTTTTGTAAACCGACAAAGTTTTTTAACCAATCAATTGACGGAACACAGTTCACGTCAATCCGGAGACTATTTGCCCAGTTTGATCCTTGTCGTTAACATCCTCTTATGGAGTAACACGGTGTTTATTATAACCCGACACGGTTTACCTGGTAAACCAGTGTCATATATATACAGGAGCTGTTATCTCCTCCAAAAGTGTGGGTTTGCAAAACTCCGCTTCAAGATTGGCCAAGCCAACTTCATGCTCAACGATGGCAGGTATTATGTATCGCAAAAAATTTGGTTATATACTTAAGAATTATTTGGATGTTTTGACTTCATATATACAGACATCATATTCCGCCGGACGGTACAACCGCGGTGGCACTTGAAGAGTTTTTTATTGCAGAAAGTGCTTTGGAAAGTTCATCACCGCAGGAAGAACAAATTATGCACGAAGGCATATCAACATTAAAAGTAACAGCTAGTCTATTACAAGGCAACACGGTGCCCATAATAATATCATCGTTTTTCGCAAAGGAGAGGCAGTTTCAAAACCGGCTTCCGGTTCAAGCTTGGTCACCAGCCTGGCCTGATGGTTGTGGGTCATCATGCGCCGCTTCAGCCTCCGTTTCTCTACCCAGTGGCTGGAAATCAACAGTTGTCCAGTCGATTCCCATTAATGCTTGAAAAACAGCTTCATCATGGATCAGCAATGACGAGTCAATATCGGGAGCGTATGTGTGCTTACGGATTGGAGGGATAAGATTTTCCGACTCATGAATTGGGGCAGCTATTCTCTTGTTCTGATTATCATATTGAGTTTGATAACGAGACAAGTCTGCTTCTTCAGCCAGTTGACAAGCTAGCGGACGCACCTCCCAGTTTATGGCTCGCTGGTCCGCTACTAAATTCTAACCCATCTTCTTTCAAGTTGGGATAGCCCTGAGCCGCTTCAATAGGATCAAAATCCAGCACCCAGGCTTTTGCCCGCATTAAGGCATTGATCGCACCGGTTCGAGCAGCAGATTTCTTCAGCTCTTCAACCCGGGCAGGAAGCACTGACAGTTTCATCAGGGTATCTTGAATCAAAGTAGGCGCCGGTTTGTTGTGAGATGTGGTACAGATGATCCGCTGTGCGCCAGTATACAGCTGTTCGACCAACGTGTAGACGGCTTTCAATTTTTTCCGCACATCTGACCCCAAGTGACCAGTGTGTGTCCCTGAAATATCATAAGGGTTAAACCGGCAGCTCTGTAAGAAGGCCGAGTCAATTCAGAAGTCAAACTGGTTTACCAAAGATAGCAGTAGTCATAGTATGCACGTGCCGCTTTATACTGGTCAGTTCAACCGCCACCGGTTTTAGTGCAGCCTCGGCATCCTCTGATCGTTTGATTAAAGTGGACTTTTCAGTGGCCTAATCCGCCTGCTTCTTCTTGAAGTTCTCCTTAAGCTGCTCCATGGCGCTTAAAGCGCTGGCTAATTCCTCTTTTGCTTTGGATGTTTCAGCTTGTTGGGTTTTCAGGTTTTCTTGGAGGTCGGCGATTTGGTTTTCTTTCGTCTTCAGCTCAGCCTGCATGCAGACAGTTATATGCTTCAACAAAACGGTACAAGGATTGAAGTACCAACCACATAACAAGTTATGCACTTGGCACTCGGGGGCTAATGCATATTCGATCTTCATATTTCAATTGCTTACGATGTCCCAAGATGAATACAAGTATTCAACTTGGTACTTGGGGGCTAATGGCTATTTGCTCATATATATTCTGATGCGGCAATTTCAATTACTTAAAGTACCGGTTTAACTACGCTAAGTTGAATCGGCCCTTGGGGGCTACATCAGCAAATTTCAAAGCATCAAGATTTATATTGGTAAGTCCCGGTTTGAAAGAATATTACAAACCGGCCCTTGGGGGCTAGGAGAGTCAGCAAGAATGGAAGCATACAAGCAGGAAGGAGCATATGGAAGTTACCTCATATTTATCTTTCATCATATTAACCAGACCGGCTTCATAGTCGCGACTGGTATACAACCAGTTCAGATAGTCGGAATGGATATCTTGGGCGTTCAGAGCAGTGTAAGTCGTCAGATCAGCGTTCCACTTGCCTTTGCCAAAGGCAGCAAATTCTTCCTTGGCAGAATGTTTGGACAAAGCGATAGGATTGCTTGGCTCAGTATGGCCAGTGCCAGTAATGACAACCTCATCATCCTTGGTACCACCGGTTTGCACTGGAGCTGTTGGCTTGTCAGTAGGTTTTGCTGGATCGGTGGAGCTTTCAACCCGGATGGAGCCTGTGGGGTGATTGACAGGACCTGAGGCATCAGTAGGTCTCTCTTCAGCAACAAGATCGTCGTCTTGCCGCGGTGGATCATTGGGTATATCCTCAGGAATAGCCGCTTCAAGATCGGGTGTCTTGCCTGGCTCAAGAACGGCATCTTCTTCGGCCGCTTTGTCCAGGCGGGCCTTCTTTCTTGGCCTAGGTTTGGCCCTGAGAAGAATAACAAAATCAAATACAGCATATGTTCTAAGGCGATGTACTGCAAATATCACAATAAGTATAGCTTACCCAAGCACTGTTTTGAGCGGTGGCAGCTGAGTAGCCGATGACTCGCCAGAAGATGAGTGGGAAGTAACCTGGTAATCGGAGTCAGACGGATTAAGAGGTTGACGAAAGCAGCCTGCTTTAGGACAAGCACTGACAAGCAAATTAGAGACCTCTGAATGGCGTTTCCGAACCGGACTGTTCGGTAAACCGGCGGAGGTAACTACCTGGCCGCTGTGCTGGGTTGTGCGACGAGCTTCGTGTTGTTGGGTCTTCATAAGAAATTTAGGATCCAAATAAGCAAGAGGATGAGAAAATTTAACTTTCCGGTTTGCCTGACGGATTTTTTGTGAAGGCAAAGGTTCTGAATCGGAAGAGAGAATAATTACCTCTGCAGCATCCGCGTGGCTGGCTTCGGCATCATCCTGACAAATATCATCATCAATAAGACGCATGAAAAATAAACCAAGTGAGTCAAGCTCTACCTCAAGGTCCGGATTATCCACATCATCATCAGGGGCCGGATTAAAAGATGCAGTGGTTCTTTTCCTGTGGGCAGTCTTCTTCACAGCTTTAGTCTTTTGCCGAGTTGCTCTTTCCGGTTTGTCTGGTTTTTCTGGTTTCTCCTGCGGCAGTTTTTACTCCAAAATGGATCATTGCCCTGATTACACAGACACTGATGTTAAATAATGACCAGACATATCAATAACAGATTCAGCAAAGAGAAAAATCAAAGTCTTACAGCTGGCGGTTTGTTGGTGGCACAGAAGGGAAGCAAGCCGGTTCTGGCGCAAACGTGTTCCGGTTCATTCAGCATCTTATTCACAGCCTCTGTGATTTCTTCATCGGAGAGCTGGATTTTTGAATGTCGCAGTGGGTCATCAACACTGTCAGTATACTCGCACATCAAACCGGAGCGCTGACTAAGGGGCAGTATGCTCCATGATATCCAACAGCGAGCGAGATCAACCCTTGTTAAACCGGTGGCCATAAATGCTCTGATCTTTGACAGTTGGGGAGCATATTTGCTTCTCTCCTGGGCAGTCAATCTTTGAGGAAAAGGGTGTGTATTGCTGAGCCACTCCGGACGAAAGCCAGGCAAGGGATTCTCACCAGCAGGGGAGGTGTCTTTGCAGTAGAACCATGTCTGATTCCACTCTTTGGGGTGGCTGTGCAGCTTGGCGTGAGGGTATGTGACCTCTTTCCTTTTCTGAATCGCCACGCCACCCAACTCCGTATTAGAGCCATCAATAAACTCAGTACGGCGGTTTAGATGGAAAAGGTCTCTGAACAATTCCACTATGGGCTCCTCTTGAAAGAACACCTCACAGAGCACTTGGAAGTGACACATATTTGTAACAGAGTTGGAGCCAGTGTCTTGTGGATGGAGTTGGAAATCGGCTAAAACATCCCGGTAAAATTTAGAACCGGGCGGCTTAAAGCCCCGGGCTAAGTGATCTACGAAAACAACAACCTCTCCTTCTCGAGGTGTGGGAGGGCATTCTTTGCCAGGAGCCCTCCAATGGATGGTATCTTTGCTGCCTAAAGCGCCAATCAGGACTAAATCGTCCAGTTGAGCCTCTGTGACGCGAGAAGGAACCCAATTGCACTCATATACTTGCTTGGCCATGATGGAATCTACAAGGTAGAAGATCCCGGTTCAAAAATGCATTTGATCAAGGTACGTTGGTATGTGCACTGTTAAACCGGAGACAGAACTATCTGAACCGGAGTTTGATGAAGCAACCAACATCTGGCGGTTCAACAAGGGGACTAATGGCATATACCGGTTTGGAAAAAAATTCTATAAGGTTAAACCGCCTGATCTAAGCATTGAAAAGCTGAGATTGCGGATGGACAAGTACGCAGAAACAGGTTTCACAAGATTTCTTTACATCATTGGATCTGAAGCAATTTCAGAAAAGAGATAAATACTTAGAGGTTCAAAAGGAGCAGTACCGAACCTATGAGCAAAACGTTCATATAGATATATGGTTTTGAGATGCATAAGTGAAGGCGAAGGTCAAACAACTATCATTGCACAGAATAAAGATTTGCGGATTCATCTAAAGATCTATCGCATGAGCAAGAGGCAGACGATGAATACTAAAGAACTATGAAACCCTAAAACAGATCTGCGGGGGAAAGGATAGAAGGTTTACCGGAGCTGCGAAAGACGCGGAAGGTTGCCGCGATGCTCTGGTGCGCCCAGGTTGATGCAGTGGCCAAGGTTGAGGCAGAGGTCGACGGTGGCGGCAGAGCTCTGAAGTCGGGCGATGTGAGGAAGACAAAGAAGAAGGGGAAGAAGGGAAAGAGAAAGGAAATGACCCTTCGGTCCTATTTATAAGGCAAAAAGACATGTGTCAGGCGCGACAATCAAGGGGCCATGAAACGGAGCTGTCGCCTCGATTTCCGCAGATATATGAAACAAAGAAGCATAATGAATATCTTTGTTATGACAGGTGACGTCACTCCGGTTTACAATAATCAGAGAAGATGACATCATGGCGGTTTACCAATTTATGAGAAGACGTTGAAGATAAAGTTTTTGTTAAAGGATTGACATGAACCCGTTCAAATCAATCTGGGGCTAATGTTGAGGATATTACTGCTGGGCGTAAACCGGCCTATCTGGGCCGGGTCAACTTCATCAGTCGTTCCAGAAGTGATAAAGCTCAAGAAGGCAGATGAGGGCCTAAGGCCCATAGCAGGTTCAAGACTTGTAGCTGTAAACCGGAAGTTGTATATAAGCTTGTATTGTAAGTTAGGAATAAGGAGAGACCAACCCGGATACGAATATCGACCGATGTAGGGACTCTGTGAACCGATGGGTGTCACCCGTGTATATAAGGGGACGACCCGGCGGCGGATTAAGGACAACAGACAACAACTCGAGACAGAGGCGAAGCTTGTTTGCTCCCTAGTCATCGAAACCCCATCAATTCCATCACAACTAAACGTAGGCTTTTACCTTCATCGAAGGGGCCGAACTAGTATAAACTCTCTTGCGTCCCTGTGTCCGCTTTAACCCCTTCAAGCTAACCCATCGCGATGGCTCCACAACTAAGTCCTTTCTCTAGGACATCTGCCGTGACAAAACCACGACAAGACCCGTTGACTAAGCCTCTTCCACGAGCAAAACATGATCCGCACCAAGGCTCCATGGGTGTTAGAATCATTACTGTGTAATCTAGATTATTGACTCTAGTGCAAGTGGGAGACTGAAGGAAATATGCCCTAGAGGCAATAATAAAGTTATTATTTATTTCCTTATATCATGATAAATGTTTATTATTCATGCTAGAATTGTATTATCCAGAAACATAATACTTGTGTGAATACATAGACAAACTAAACGTCACTAGTGTGCCTCTACTTGACTAGCTCGTTAATCAAAAATGGTTATGTTTCCTAACCATAGACATGCGTTGTCATTTGATTAACGGGATCACATCATTAGGAGAATGATGTGATTGACATGACCCATTCCAATAGCTTAGCACCCGATCGTTTAGTATGTTGCTATTGCTTTCTTCATGACTTATACATGTTCCTATGACTATGAGATTATGCAACTCCTGTTTAACGGAGGAACACTTTGTGTGCTACCAAACGTCACAGCGTAACTGGGTGATTATAAAGGAGCTCTACAGGTGTCTCCAAAGGTACATGTTGGGTTGGCGTATTTCGAGATTAGGATTTGTCACTCCGATTGTCAGAGAGGTATCTCTGGGCCCTCTCGGTAATGCACATAACATAAGCCTTGCAAGCATTGCAACTAATGAGTTAGTTGCGAGATGATGTATTATGAAACGAGTAAAGAGACTTGCCGGTAACGAGATTGAACTAGGTATTGAGATACCGACGATCGAATCTCGGGCAAGTAACATACCGATGACAAAGGGAACAATGTATGTTGTTATGCGGTCTGACCGATAAAGATCTTCGTAGAATATGTAGGAGCCAATATGAGAGCATCCAGGTTCCGCTATTGGTTATTGACCGGAGACATGTCTCGGTCATGTCTACATTGTTCTCGAACCCGTAGGGTCCGCACGCTTAACGTTACAATAACAGTTTCATTATGAGTTTATATATGTTGATGTACCGAAGTTTGTTCGGAGTCCCGGATGTGATCATGGACATGACGAGGAGTCTCGAAATGGTCGAGACATAAAGATTGATATATTGGAAGCCTATGTTTGGACATCGGAAGTGTTCCGGGTGAAATCGGCATTTTACCGGAGTACCGGGAGGTTACCGTAACCCCCCCGGTAATCTAATGGGCCTTAATGGGCCTAGTGGAGGAAGAGGAGAGGAGGCCTAGGGGCTGCTGCGTGCCCCT
>NC_041388.1:71147288-71157832 GCF_002162155.2 Triticum dicoccoides
AGTCCTAATCCAACTAGGGAAAGGGGGGAGTCCTACTCCCGGTAGGAGTAGGACTCCTCCTGCGCGCCTCCTCCTAGGGCCGGCCGCACCCCCCCCCCTTGCTCCTTTATATACGGGGGCAGGGGGCACCTCTAGACACACAAGTTGATCTTCAAGATCGTTCTCTTAGCCGTGTGCGGTGCTCCCCTCCACCATAGTCCTCGATAATATTGTAGTAGTGCTTAGGCGAAGCCCTGCGACAGTAGAACATCAAGATCGTCACCACGCCATCGTGCTGACGGAACTCTTCCCCGACACTTTGCTAGATCGGAGTCCGGGGATCTTCATCGAGCTGAACGTGTGCTAGAACTCGGAGGTGCCGTAGTTTCGGTGCTTGATCGGTCGGGCCGTGAAGACGTACGACTACATCAACCGCGTTGTCATAACGCTTCCAATGTCGGTCTACGAGGGTACGTAGATTACACTCTCCCCTCTCGTTGCTATGCATCACCATGATCTTGCATGTGCGTAGGAAAATTTTGAAATTACTACGTTCCCCAACAAGTGCACCATGCTTAACAGCTTAGAATCGGGGCTTCAAAAATGTTTTGAACGCCATGGAGCATATAAGATGTTCCAAGAGTTGAAATTGGTATTTCATACTCATGCCCGTGTTGAGAGGTATGAGACCTCTGACAGTACTTTGCCTACAAGATGGCGGAGAATAGCTCAACCAGTGAGGATGTGCTCAGATTGTCTGAATACTACAATTGCTTGAATCAAGTGGGAGTTAATCTTCCAGATAAGAGAGTAATTGACAAAGTTCTCTAGTCACTATCAACGAGTTACTAGAACTTAGTGATGAACTATAATATGCAAGGGATGACAAAAGTAATTCCCAAGCTCTTCGTGATGCTGAAATCGACGAAGGTAGAAATCAAGAAAAGCATCAAGTGTTGATGGTTGACAAAGACCACTAGTTTCAAAAAGGGCAAAGGGAAGAAACGGAACTTCAAGAAGAACGGAAAGCAAGTTGCTGCTCAAGTGAAGAAGCCCAAGTCTGGACCTAAGCCTGAGACTGAGTGCTTCTACTGCAAAGGGACTGGTCACTAAAAGCGGAACTGCCCCAAGTATTTAGCGGATAAGAAGGATGGCAAAGTGAACAATGCTATATTTGATATACATGTAATTGATGTGTACTTTACTAGTGTTTATAGCAACCCCTCGGTATTTGATACTGGTTCAGTTGCTAAGAGTAGTAACTCGAAACAGGAGTTGCAGAATGAACAGAGACTAGTTAAGGGTGAAGTGATGATGTGTGTTGGAAGTGGTTCCAAGATTGATATGATCATCATCGCACACTCCCTATACTTTCGAGATTAGTGTTGAACCTAAATAAGTGTTATTTGGTGTTTGCATTGAGCATGAATATGATTTGTTCATGTTTTTTGCAATACGGTTATTCATTTAAGTAAGAGAATAAATTGTTGTTCTGTTTACATGAATAAAACCTTATATGGTTACACACCCAATGAAAATGGTTCATTGGATCTCGATCGTAGTGATACACATATTCATAATATTGAAACCAAAAGGTGCAAAATTAATAATGATAGTGCAACTTATTTGTGACACTGTCGGTTAGGTTATATTGGTGTAAAGCGCATGAAGAAAATCCATGCCGATGGGCTTTTGGAATCACTTGATTATGAATCAGTTGATGCTTGTGAACCATGCCTCATGGGCAAGATGACTAAGACTCCGTTCTCCGGAACGATGGAGCAAGCAACAGATTTGTTGGAAATCATGCATACTGATGTATGTGGTCCGATGAATATTGAAGCTCGCGGCAGGTATCATTATTTTCTGATCTTCACAGATGATTTGAGCAGATATGAGTATATCTACTTGATGAAACACAAGTCTGAAACATTTGAAAAGTTCAAAGAATTTCAGAGTGAAGTGGAGAATCATCGTAACAAAATAAAAGTTTCTACGATATGATCGCAGAAGTAAATATTTGAGTTACGAGTTTGGCCTTCAGTTAAAACAATGTGAAATAGTTTCACTACTCACGCCACCTGGAACACCATTACAGTGTAATGGTGTGTCCGAACATCGTAACCGTACTTTATTAGATATAGTGCGATCTATGATGTCTCTTACCGATTTACCACTATCTTTTTGGGGTTATGCATTAGAGACAGCTACATTCACATTAAATAGGGCACCATCTAAATCTGTTGAGACGACACCGTATGAACTATGGTTTGGCAAGAAACCTAAGCTGTCATTTCTTAAAGTTTGAGGTTGCAATGCTTATGTGAAAAAAAAATCAACCTGATAAGCTCAAACCCAAATCGGAGTAGTGCATCTTCATAGGATACCCAATAGAAAATGTTGGGTACACCTTCTATCACAGATCCAAAGGCAAGATATTCATTGCTGAGAATGGATCCTTTCTAGAGAAGGAGTTTCTCTCAAAAGAAGTGAGTGGGAGGAAAGTAGAACTTGATGAGGTAACTGTACCTGCTCCCTTATTGGAAAGTAGTTCATCACAGAAATCTGTTCCTCTAACTACTACACCAATTAGTGAGGATGCTAATGATGATGATCATGTAACTTCAGATCAAGTTACTACCGAACCTTGTAGGTAAATCAGAGTGAGATCCACACCAGAGTGGTACGATAATCCTGTTCTGGAGGTCATGTTACTTGACCATGACGAGCCTACGAACTATGAGGAAGCGATGATGAGCCCAGATTCCGCGAAATGGCTTGAGGCCATGAAATCTGAGATGAGATCCATGTATGTGAACAAAGTATGGACTTTGATTGACTTGCCCATTGATCGGCGAGCCATTGAGATTAAATGGATCTTCAAGAGGAAGACGGACGTTGATAGTAGTGTTACTATCTACAAAGCTAGAATTGTCGCAAAAAGGTTTTCGACAAGTTCGAGGTTGACTACGATGAAGTTTCTCACTCGTATCTATGCTTAAGTCTGTCCGAATCATGTTAGCAATTGCCGCATTTTATGAAATCTGGCAAATGGATAAACAAAACTGCATTCCTTAATGGATTTATTAAAGAAGAGTTGTATATGATGCAACCAGAAGGTTTTGTCAATCCTAAAGGTACTAACAAAATATGCAAGCTCCAGCGATCCATCTATGGACTGGTGCAAGCATCTCGGAGTTGGAATATACGCTTTGATAAGTTGATCAAAACATATAGTTTTATACAGACTTGCGGTGAAGCCTGTATTTACAAGAAAGTGAGTGGGAGCACTACAGCATTTATGATATGTATATGTGAATGACATATTGTTGATCGGAGATAATGTAGAATTATTCAGCAAAGCATAAAGGACTGTTTGAAAGGAGATTTTCAAAGAAAGACCTCGGTGAAGCTGCTTACATATTGAGCATCAAGATCTATAGAGATAGATCAAGACGCTTGATAAGTTTTTCAATGAATACATACCTTGACAAGATTTTGAAGTAGTTCAAAATGGAACAGTCAAAAAGGAGTTCTTGCCTGTGTTACAAGGTGTGTAGTTGAGTAAGACTCAAAACCCGACCACGGCAGAAGATAGAGAGAGAATGAAAGTCATTCCCTATGCCTCAGCCATGGGTTCTATAAAGTATGCCATGCTGTGTACCAGACCTATTGTATACCCTGCCCTGAGTTTGGCAAGGGAGTACAATAGTGATATAGGAGTAGATCACTGGACATTGGTCAAAATTATCCTTAGTGGAATAAGGATATGTTTCTCGATTATGGAGGTGACAAAAGGTTCGTCGTAAAGGGTTACGTCGATACATGTTTTGATACTGATCCAGATGACTCTAAATCTCAATCTGGATACATATTGAAAGTGGGAGAAATTAGCTAGAGTAGCTCCGTGCAGAGCATTGTTGACATAGAAATTTGCAAAATACTTACAGATCTGAATATGGCAGACCCGTTGACTAAACTTCTCTCACAAGAAAAACCTGATCACACCTTAGTACTCTTTGGGTGTTAATCACATAGCGATGTGAACTAGATTATTGACTCTAGTAAACCCTTTGGGTGTTGGTCACATGACAATGTGAACTATGGGTGTTAATCACATGGTAATGTGAACTATTGATGTTAAATCACATGGCGATGTGAACTAGATTATTGACTCTAGTGCAAGTGGGAGACCGAAGGAAATATGCCCTAGAGGCAATAATAAAGTTATTGTTTATTTCCTTATTTCATGATAAATGTTTATTATTCATTCTAGAATTGTATTAACCGGAAACACAATACATGTGTGAATACATAGACAAACAAAGTGTCACTAGTATGCCTCTACTTGACTAGCTCGTTGGTCGAAGATGGTTATGTTTCCTAGCCATAGACATGAGTTGTCATTTGATTAACGGCATCACATCATTAGGAGAATGATGTGATTGAGACCCATTCCATTAGCTTAGCACTTGACCGTTTAGTTTGTTGCTATTGCTTTCTTCATAACTTATACATGTTCCTATGACTATGAGATTATGCAACTCCCGTTTACCGGAGGAACACTTTGTGTGCTATCAAACGTCACAACGTAACTGGGTGATTATAAAGGTGCTCTACAGGTGTCTCCGAAGGTACTTGTTGGGTTGGCGTATTTCGAGATTAGGATTTGTCACTCCGATTGTCGGAGAGGTATCTCTGGGCCCTCTCGGTAATGCACATCACTTAAGCCTTGCAAGCAATGCAACTAATGAGTTAGTTGCGAGATGATGTATTACGGAACGAGTAAAGAGACTTGCCGATAACGAGATTGAACTAGGTATTGAGATACCAACGATCAAATCTCGGGCAAGTAACATACCGATAACAAAGGGAACAACGTATGTTGTTGTGCGGTCTGACCGATAAAAATCTTCGTAGAATATGTAGGAGCCAATATGAGCATCCAGGTTCCGCTATTGCTTATTGACCAGAGATGTGTCTTGGTCATGTCTACATTGTTCTCGAACCCGTAGGGTCCGCACGCTTAAAGTTACGATGACAGTTTCATTATGAGTTTATATATTTTGATGTACCGAAGGTTGTTCGGAGTCTCGGATATGATCACGGACAGGACGAGGAGTCTCGAAATGGTCAAGACATAAAGATCGATATATTGGACGGCTATATTCAGACACTGGAAGTGTTTCGGGTGATTTCGGAGAAAACCGGAGTGCCGGAAGGGTTACCGGAACCCCCCGGGGAAGTATTGGGCCTTAGTGGGCCTGAGGGGAGAGAGAGGGCAACAGCCCAGGAGGTGGCGCGCCCCCTCCCATGAGGAGTCCGAATTGGACTAGGGGAGGGGGGCGCGGCCCCTCTTTCCCTCTCCCTCTCCCTCTCTTTCCTTCCCCCTTCTCTCTTCCTAGTTGGACTAGGAAAGGGGAGTCCTACTCCTACTAGGAGGAGGACTCCCCCCTCCTTGGTGCGCCCCAAGGACCGGCCGGCCTCCCCCTTGCTCCTTTATATACGGGGGCAGGGGGCACCTCTAGAGACACAAGTTGATCTTCGTGATCGTTCTCTTAGCCATGTGCGGTGCCCCCCTCCACCATAATCCTCGATAATATTGTAGCGGTGCTTAGGCGAAGCCCTGCGACGGTAGAATATCAAGACCGTCACCATGCCGTCGTGCTGACAGAACTCTTCCCCGATACTTTGCTGGATCGGAGTCCGGGGATCGTCTTCGAGCTGAACGTGTGCTAGAACTCGGAGGTGCCGTAGTTTCGGTGCTTGATAGGTCGAGCCGTGAAGACGTACGATTACATCAACCGCGTTGTGCTAACGCTTCCGCTTCCGGTCTATGAGGGTACGTAGACAACACTCTCCCCTCTCGTTGCTATGCATCACCATGATCTTGCGTGTGCGTCGGATTTTTTTTGAAATTACTACGTTCCCCAACACACGGGACAACGGACAGTTGTGCCGGTGCTCGCAATCCAGAGGCTTGGAACGGCCGTGGAGCAAGGGTGGTGGCGGGCGTTTGTCACAAGGTGGAAGAAGAGAGGAGAGGGCAACTGGATCTGGTAGGTCCAGGGGTGGATTCGATGTAATTTGTGTTGGGATAAGGCTATCGAGTTCGACATGAGGGACGCGCTCGGGTGCCTTCATATTCATCCTACATTTGAACTAGATATGAGGGTTGCTAGTTAGTCCGGGCGTTTAAAAGGCCCATCTTTTATCAGTTAGCGACAGGATCGTTCGCCGGAGTGTTTCAGGCGGGTTCAGGGCACCGGCTATAGACGCTCCAAACATGCATGCACAAAAACGAAAAGAACAACAGCCAAGGCTCACGGATGTGGAACAAGCGACTGTACCAATCCTTTTGTTGTCAAGTCTAGAAGGTCGCGAAATTCATTTTCTCATATGTGAGCATATTCTACTGCCATGCCATCGGAGAAAACATTTTGAAATGACAAAAAAATAGAATGATTTTTTCATGCACATCTCAACGTTCTATGTATGTGTGTCACGTGCGAACCAACTTGTGGTTGGATGGTTAGAGGGACTATGGTATCCCGAGCCCACCAGGGTTCAAATCCTGGTGCTCGTATTTATTCCTGAATTTATTTCAGGATTTCTAGTGATGCACATTCAGTGGGAGGAGACGTTTCCGTCGACGACGAGGCGCCTACGATGATTTCGTAAATCTCAATATGATATGTCAGCTCAGTCTCTCAAAGGTGCTTATAGGGATAGGGTGTACGTGTGTGCATTCATAGGGATGAGTATGCACGTATGTATGAGCGCTTGCGTCTGTACTGTTGTTAAAGAAAAAACTAGAGGCACGCGAACAGCCAGCCTATGCAAAGAGACAAATTACGGTGCTCCCACTAGCTTAGATGTAGCGACCGAAGAGGATATTACTGCTGGGCGTAAACCGGTCTATCTGGGCCGGGTCAACTTCATCAGTAGTTCCAGAAGTGATAAAGCCCAAGAAGGCAGATGAGGGCCTAAGGCCCGTAGCCGGTTCAAGACTTGTAGCTGTAAACCGGAAGTTGTATATAAGCTTGTATTGTAAGTTAGGAATAAGGATAGACCAACCCGGATACGAATATCGACCGGTGTTGGGACTCTATGAACCGACGGGTGTCACCCGTGTATATAAGGGGGCGACTCGGCGGCGGTTTAAGGACAACAGACAACAACTCGAGACAGAGGCGAAGCTTGTTTGCTCCCTAGTCATCGAAACCCCATCAATTCCATCACAACTAGACGTAGGCTTTTACCTTCATCGAAGGGGCCGAACTAGTATAAACCCTCTTGCGTCCCTGTGTCCGCTTTAACCCCTTCAAGCTAACCCGTCGCGATGGCTCCACGACTAAGTCCTTTCTCTAGGACATCTACCGTGACAAAACCACGACAGTTGGCGCCCACCGTGGGGCTATCGCACAATGGTTTCCGGTTCTTGGAGGGCCGCTTTGAAGGACTCCAGGGCTACGCTGTAGGCCGGATGACTAAGAGTCGTCGCGGCAAGCTCTACATCGACGATGCAGGCTGGGGCCCCGAGGCCGGTTCAATTGAGTACGGGTACCGGGTCCCCTTTGGTGGCATTCACGTTTTCAACAGTGCTCCTACTGCGCATGAGTACGGGTACCGGGTCCCCTACTGCGCATGTAGGTGATAAATAAATATGGGTCGCACGTACAGTTTTTTTAAATAGAAACATAAGGAAAATCGAATAACAAAAATAAAATAAAAATTTTATATAGGCATATTATATATCATAATTTTCAGAAAAAGATTTTCTATGATATGAACATTTTTCTAGCATTAAATAAAATACACACAAATTCTAATAATTCCAACAGTGCTCCTGCTCTAATAAGATCCAACAAAATCATTTTAAAAATACAAAAATGAAATCAAATTTATTTCTCTCCAATTTTCTGTTGTAGGGAATCATGTTACCCTATTTTCCATGTATTTTATTTTTGGAGAAAAATGATTTGAATAAAATCCAAATAACTCCAAATTGAAAAATAATTCCAAAAGACTTTGAATTTGATCCTTTGAAACTCCCAACTCATATTTCATATAATTTGAAGAAGTCATTTTATCTCCTCTTCTGAAAATCATTGAGTTGCATAAAGTTTCAGAATTGGAAATATTTTTCAAATGAAATTCAAATATTTTCAACACCCCTAGTCATTTAAATAAATGGAAGAAGTCATGTCATCTTCACTGTAGGGTTTTGTATTTGAAAAGAATTTGAATTCACGAAGATCATAAATGCAAAATGAAAGTTTGGGAAAGTCCTTTTATTCCCTCTCATTTAACTTTCAAAAAGGTTTCGAATTTCACTCAATTTCACACAATCAATCAAACAATCAATCAAATTTATCTATTTATTATAACATTCCAAAATTTAAAATTTTGGGATGTTACATTAGACGATAGCTATGAACTTGCCATAAAATAAATGGATACTATAGAACTAGCACCGTGTCCGTTGTTAGAGTAATCTTACCAGTATGTCATTGTCGTCTGATGCTATTAAATTTGCCGTCAGTACAGGGTAGGGAGTGATCACGCCATGGCCATGCGCATACGTGTGAACCTGTAGGGCAACGGGTGGGCCCGAAGGATCGGCGAGATACGTATTATGGTACTAGCACTGCAACATTTTTCAACTTGGACCAGAGAGGTAAAATTTCGTGTTTTGACTATTTTCTGATATATATTCGAAATCTGACTTTAGTTTGAAAAAAATTCAACATCTAACCCTTTTGCTACCGCCGGGGTCCATGGCGGTAGGGTGTAACAGTCTACCGCCAGGGACCTTGACGATAGGAAACATCCCTACCGCCAAATAAAACGGTGGTAGCCTGTACAACCCTACTGTTAAGGTGCTCGGCGATACACACGAGCATGTACTGTGTTCAATACTTAGCAAAATTTTACGGTAAGCATGCAACCCTACCGTCAGAGACCTTGACGGGTAGGCAGTTATACCTTACCGCATGGACTCTGGCGGTAGCAAAAGGGTCAGATCTTGAAAGAAAATCAAACTAGGGTCAAATCTTGAATAAGTATCGAAAAAGGGTCAAAACACAAAATTTAGCCGACCAGAGATCCCTTTGTGGCTGCCCTATGACAAAGTGAAACAGTGGCGATGGCAGAACATACATGGGAGAGGTAGTTTGTGTGTTTATTTGCTTGTACCCAGGCCAGGCCAGGCCGCAGCACGTACGGTGCATGTTTCTTTCTTCCCATCCGAGTCCGACGGGGTCTTAATTTTCTTTCTTTTTCCTTCCTGGTTGTTGCGCGCTTTTGGGTGATGAAATGTCGGCAGAAATAAAGATGAGAATAACATGGATCAAGGCAATGCACAAGCCTCAAATCCTTGCTTCACATAGATTGTATTGTATTGATCTTTTGCGTTTAGTCACAACAAATCATTTGGAATCGGGCACTTGGAATTGCAAGGAACACTAGTGTACTTGTCAATCATCGGTGCACTTCCCTCTGCGTCTTGTTTTGCTAGAGTAAATAGCTAGCCGCGAGCGGTTCAGGCGGGCAGGGTGCAGGAGCGGCAGGGAAGCAACAGTGCAGTGGCTTTTACCCAGGCCGTATCAGCGCAGACGCAGTGCAGTTTGGACTGGACGCGTATCCAAAGCATGGTGGTTTCTTTCTGCCCCTGCCTAGTATGTGTCTGCATGTGGGCCCCTCCAGTCTGAGGATAGAAGACTCCAGAATCAACCCTTCTCGCTCTACTCCTGTTCCGAGCTGTGCACATGCCTTTGTGCCCTCCTTTCCTCCGGTAAAGTAAAAAACAGGCTCAGCTCAGTGGTGGTTGAGGGCATGCATGGCAGAGGCGCCGGGGCTTGCATGGCAGCATTTTGTTTTCTTACAAGCGATTTTGAATGAAACAAGAAAAAATATGGGGAGAAAGGTGCACTTGGCATTGCTCGCTTTTGCTAAAGTATATAAGGCCATCTTCACCGCGCGACCCCAAAATGTCCGGGTCTGTTCGTTTGGGGTTAAACGGATAAATGAGACGACCCAACGCGCAACCCTATCCGTAAAAAACGTCCGTTTCTGGTCCGTCTCACCCCATCCTGGACACAAATTTGAGCTGGGTTTGCGTTCAAAGCGAACACAAGCGGACGCTTTCTGGGTCGTCCTCGTCCGGCAGTGTCCCTTGTGCATGTGACCCTGGCCCGCCTGTCATCCTCTCTCCTCTTCACTCATGTGGCCAACCATGCCCACCTACCATCCTCTCTCTCCATCTTTTCCTCCTCCCCATGCTGGTGCACACCACTGTGCTGCAGCCGTGGGCGAGCGCGGGTGCGGGAGAGCGGGGTGCGGCGCGGCTGCGTGCTGGGGGCGTGCGCCCAGGAGGCGTCGTGCGCGAGCGTGGCTGCGAGCTGGGGGCGGCGTGCGGCACGACTGCGAGCTGGGGGCGTGCGCCCAGGAGGCATCATGCGCGAGCGCGGCGGCGCGTCGACGGGCGACGGGGCACGGCTGCGGGTGTGGAGAGGCGAGGCGGGGCGGGCTGGCGGCTGCGAGGGAGGGCGGCGAGCTCGCGC